>NW_026462405.1:0-69812 GCF_021730395.1 Mercenaria mercenaria | reverse complement strand
GAAACCTTTTGTGTAGAGAATTTTAAAAACGCTTATTTAACCCTGGGAAACATTTTGTGGAAACCCAAATATAGCTGCAAAAAAACCAATGTTGTCGCCATATTTTTATTTTTGGAAAGAAATGGCCAGACAAGTGTGTGTTTTGTGAAAAAGAGCTTTAACATTTGAAACAGTATGGAATATTATACTACACCTCGAATATTTTGTGATTTCGGCTTGCACAAAAACAAATTTCATAGGTGGGCCGGTGGTTAGTGGTAACACGTTGACTGTCAATTTAGAGGTCCGGGCAAATCCCGGCCCAGGAACTGGAAATTTCTGAGATGCTTTGAGTGTCTCCCACCTAATTAGACGCCTGTACTGGTTCTTCCCAGGAAAGACGGCTTGCTTGTATCGGTGCTATACACGGGCACGTTAAAGAACCAGACTGTTTGTTCAAAAACAAGCGGGCTAAGTTAGCCGGACACTCTGTACCTAAAAGTTCTCTCTGTTGTTCTGGGGCTTTATCTCACTCTGTTCCCTGGTCAGTCGCTCTGTGTCGGTACTAGTAGAGGTTGTTCGCTCCCTGTGTGGCTTCGTAAAATGAAAAGCGCCTTTGAACGTGTTTATTATGAAAAGGGCGCTATAAAAATTTCGGTATAATAATAATAGCAATAATTAATATTAAAAAAAATTATGGTGGCCGAAATCAAAGATAGCCGCCACAAATAATCAATTGTTTAAAAATGGCGAAGTAATTTGTGTACATACCGTTAAGGATGTACATTGGAAAAGTAATATATAAAATACATTCCTTACATAACCCAGACAACAATGATTATAAAGATAAAATCCATTATGGCAATCTTGTTCCCAAGATGACCGCACTATAAATCGATTTATGGTTTCACTACTGAATTTGATTGTTTTCTTTTTAAAGTAACAAACCCCAAAATTGTATATTGGCCCAAAACTGAAATGACCCAAAGCTCAGAATAGATTTAAAAACCTTTCAAATAAGCAAAATATTCTTTTACCAACTTTTATGCGAAAGTTCTGTTAATATGAAATTAAAGTTTGGATTACCCGAAAGGCTGCGATTCCCTCAGATATGTATATTATAGGTACCTGTCAGATCAGTAATGTAAATGATAGTGTATAATCATGCATAATGTAAAATGGAACCTGAGGTTTTATATTGATATACGTTTCTTTTCAGAAAAAAAGGCAAACGTGTAATAAAACTTTGCAAGTAGATACATATGATATTTAAGATAATGTACAGACAAATATAGCGTAAAAATAATACAAGTTTGTTTGATTAAAGTAATGATAGATATATCAACCAATTAAACATTTTAAAATCCAAATCACATAATTAGACTTTACACACAGATTGTAAATGTATGTACAATCAATCCTTAAAGGGGAAGAAGGTGTAATTCAGCGACGTCTGGCGGAACGCAAACGTAACGCTTCGCAACGTCGCGTCATTCGTTCTATAAGCTGTTGGAAACAAAATGCGACGTTTCACCGGACTTTTCTTTTTTTTTTCATTCTCGGCTGGTAATCTTGGTTGTTAAGCACTATATATGCTGTGTATGTGCAAGTCTTGCTATATGACAATGGGTACATTTGAGAATTATAAAAGGCATTTCAAAATTATATACATATTTTATATTGAAAACAGCTGATATGTATAAACTTTATTTATCATTCAGACCCTTTTTCATCATTGTGTATTACATACAACCATAGAGGGTATCAAGCGCATTAGAAAGATGAAAAACATTTGACGTATGTGTTCTGTTTTGTATTGTAGGTATAATGATTACTGACAATTTTAACTGTTACTGTTTCCGAACTCCCTATCGGTATTAACTTGCTCAACATTTGTTACTGACAACATCTTAACAGTAACAAAAGCGGTATCTTTTTCCGATTTAAAAAAACGGAACTTTGGCTGACGGTTAAATCTTTTTTTACAGCTTTTGAGTTTGTGCCCAAAACGAAAAAATTATGCAAAAAAATTTTTGGCGGCCGTTAAAAACCCTAATATGTTAAAACTTCCTTGCTGCATATTTCCTATAGGTTTCATGTCTCTATTATTTTTAAAATATCAACAAATCTGAAGCATTTAATGAGATACATGCGAACAAACTTTTATGATATTTTCACTAGTCGGACAAAACCCCGGTTTGATGTGTGAGACAATTTAAAACTTTATATCTAAAATGGAAAGGATAACACCCGAGGGGTTTTGAACTTTTAGATAGCCGAGTAATTTAACCCAATTTTAGATCCCTTCTTAATACACAGAATGATATTAACAAAACTACAAATTTTCTAAAAAAATACTACTAAAATTGTTTACCATGGAAAAAATATTTTAAAAATTCCCCTTTTTCATGATTATTAAAAAAAACATATCTTTTGAAAAAAGGATTTAAAAAAGTAAAGATTTGAAGGCTATGTTTTTACAAAAAATGACCTAAAAATTCACCTGTAATATAAAAATTTTTGGTTTTTGACTTTTTTGTAAAGAGAAAATAACCATGAAAAATAAGAATTTTTGTCTTGCTTCTCCAAACTTGTCTTTACTTGCGGTATAAAATATTTTAAAAAATAACCTTCCTTGTCAAAATTTTTTTAAATTTGTGCTTACTTAAATAGAAAAATACAGCTAATTAAAATCATTAAAAAAATCTCTATGAAAACATTATTAAAATTCGTGACTATGGAACAATGCTTTAAAATTTTCCTTTTTTCTTACAAAATTTTTTAAAATAAAATTTTATTTGAAATAATGTTTTTTATAATTGTTTTTTTATGAAGTATTTGTTTCAAAGTAAACTAAAATTAAAATGTGAAAAGTTTAAAATCTTTGGTTTTTATGACAAATTTCGTAACACGGTTCCGTAAAAAAAAAAACTATTCCAGTCTTTGTTTCTTAATTTGTTTTTCCTTATTGGTAATCTTGACTTTTTTTAAAAAATAATTTCTTTACAATGAAATTTTTAGATTTTCTCTTAAAGTGCAAATATCTAAACTAAATTCCCTTCAATTTTTATTAAAACATTTTTAATTTGTTTTACCATGGCAACATATGCTTTCGTTTCTGTTTTCTACAATAATTTTTTAAAACAAGGCCTAAATTTTTGCAAATGTTTCATATAATTTCAATTTTGATATGATTAAAAAAATAAATCTCAATTTCCTAAAAAAATAAAAATGCTTGTTTTATGACGTTTTTGTAACATAATATTTTTTATATCAGTCTTCAGGACATGTCAATTATTACTAAAAAAACAATAAAATATCAAAAAATGCAATGCCACTCTAAAAAAGAGTTTTAAAATTTTTATAACTAAAACTTTTAATATATTTTGACTATTATATAAGACACTATGTTAAAAAAATTTTTTTCTATCAAAGTCAAAAAAAAATTTTGAAAACCCCATAAAAAAACGAAAAAGAAAACACCAAAATTTAAATTTTAGTGGTATTAAAAAAAAGTCATCAAAATTGTTATGAGTATTAGACCCATTCTTAAAAAAATTACACTGAAAAAAAATAATCTTTTAATACAATTTGGAATTTTAAAAGTAAAAAAAATTATTTTCCTAAAAGACCTCTAATTACATACAAAGCTTTGGGGAACAAAACCTTGCCTTAGTAAAATGTCCCCACCCCCTGCATATACTTTGTTTGTATCCCGGGAAATGCTTAGTTATTTATCAATGGAATAAGCAATGTCAAATATTTTAAAAAAACAAGGTTGCCAAAAATCTATTACCTTGAAAACATCAAGTAAAAAACCCCTTGGAAACCCTTTGCCTTAGTATAATTGGCCCCACCCCTTGACATACTTAAATGGGTAATAACTTTAAAAATAAGATATTTCTGTCATTTTCTTCAAAATTTTTTTTTACTTGCTTGTTAAAAATTTTATTTTGAAAAAAATGAAACATATTACATGGAATTTTTTATTGTAAATAAAGTTGAAACTAGAAGAATCAGCTAAAAAAAATCTTCCATATTTTCAAAGAAAAATTGTTACCATGGCAAAAAATGTTTTGTTTCCTTTTTTTCTACAAAAATACTTAAAAAAAAAGCTTTTTTTAAAAATACCTTCTAAAAATTTAAAAATTTGAAAGTAAAAGTATTCAGAAAAAAATCTGAAAATTTCCAAAAAATTTAAATTTTATTTTTTGTAAAAGGTATTTTATCGTAAAATAAACATTTCAGTATTTTTCCTCATAATTTTTTTTCCTGCTGTTAAACTGGATACTGAAAAAAGTGAACATTCTATTCCAATGAAACTATCCCTTTTAGACCCTAATTGAAATAAAAAACCCATACTTTTGGAAAAAATTTTGAATAAGTTACCATGGAACAACATAATGAATACCTTTTCAAAAAAATATTAACATTAAAACTTTTGATGAGTTACACTGGCTAAAGCTTGGGGAAAATTTAAATTTATATCCAGCCGATATTTATGTGGTAATTGAAATATACCTATACTGGTTTGAAACCTTAACAGCAAACCCCTCTATGAACAGCAAAACGGGCTCAGTTTTTGGTATCAAAATTTTAATTTCAACAGCATTTCTATCTTTTAATCTATTTTTTTTCCAGTTCTCAAACAACCTCGCAACCAAATTTGAGTTTCGGTAAAGTGGTTTGGGACAATTGAACCCCTTGACTTTCAACAAACAGTGTTTCTTATGTTTTTGATACGGTACCCCTTTGGATTGCACTCTTAGGGGGAGAAATTTTTAGTAAGTTAACTGCATACGGGACTGTCAATTAAGTTTTTACATTAAAAAATTCCAGGGTTTCTGCAGACTGATCGGGGTAAACCCTGGTAATGTTCTTAAATGTTTAAAATATTGGAAAGAAATTCTCCCTGTAAATGTGACGGTTTAAAAAAATCATTTTTGCCCAATGTGCAATTTTATAAACCTTTTTTTGGAAAATCCACTGTTTTGGAAATTTCATTAAGTTAAAAGCATTCACCCTCCTCCATCGATTTTTAAAATTTTCCAAATGCCAGTCGGGGTTAAAACTTATAGGGATCGATATGTTTTATATTCTCGACTGTGATTCCTTTAAAAAAAAAGGAAAACATGAAAATTTTTCTTTAAAAATTAACCTTGACCTCTTGTTTTTTTCCTGAAAATTTTAAAAAAAAGGGGGTTTCACTATAATAAAAGATGATTCTTAAACAAATGCCCACAAATGAAAAAGCGACAACAGGGTGTTGGGCCTTGTACAAAAGCTTTTTGCTTTTTGATAACTGAATGGTGTTCTACAAACATTTTTTGCTATTGTTGTTAACCTTTAAAACCTGCAAATTTGAAAAGGGCCTTTCCATTTTTAAAGAGACATACCTTTTCTATTAAGGGGGTTTTCATAAAAAAATTTACTGACTGAATACAAACAGGCAATCTGATCGAGCACGATTGCAGGGGCTTGTCTGCATGGTTGCAAAAGCAGACCTTTGCCCCCTGCGTAAAAGGTTAAAATTATACAGGTTTTTTAAACAGCATCAAAATTGTTGTTCCCTTAAAAAACCTCCACACCCCACCCCACAGCAAATTTTCTTGATTTTTTTTGGCCGCAGCTTTTTCAAAAGGGAAATCCAGTGCAGGAGTGATTACTTTTCAAAGTTGTCTCCCCTTTACCAACTGAGTCGCTTTCCCCCGGGAAAACACTGCTTTCCGGAAAAAGTTTTAAGTCTTAGTAAAAGTTTGTTTCTTCATTATCTGCATATATCAGAGACCTTAACATTTCATTTCAAATTTACCCTGGGCCGTTTTGAAAAAAGCTCTTACGTATTAATTAAGAAATTGTTATTTACTTTTTACAAAAAAGCGCATTTAATCCGCATTGTGACATTTGCAGCTCTTAGGACTTTTAATTATTTTTGTTTGTCAAAGTTTGTGTGTTTTTACATTTGACTCATATTGTCATGTTTCGCTCCTAGTGACAAAAATCCGACTGGAGTTGGGAAATTTTTGGATTTTTTTTTTTCACATTTTTCAGTAAAATTCTTTTAATAAAAAAAAAATCGGAATTAAAATTTAAAGGTGCTTTGGGAATTACTGGCAAAATGCGTAAAATTAAAATTTATATATTTCTTCATACCCCCCTCCCCCTCGAATTTTTAATTTGAAGTATCGAAAAAGTTAATTTCTCTCCAAAATTGTAAAAAAAAATCTCAACACCCCCGCCCCAGTCAAGATAAGGGCGTTTTGAGCCCGGCGTTTTTATATCTTCCAGAACCCTTCTCTTTTTAAAGACAATTTTTTAATATTTTGGCATGGGTCCCTTATTTTATTTTCTATGGGTTAAAATATTTTTTTCCCTCTAAAATGCTAGACAATGTCCCTTTTGTTCTTAGAAAATTGTAAATTTTAGAAAAAACTGCCTTTCGCGTATCATTTTACCCCCTTTAAAAACCCTGATCCACCCCTTTTAATGTTACAAAGTCTGAAAAACCCCAAACCCGTAAAATATTTTAAGTGACTCACAAATATTAAAAAATAATAAAAAAACCCTTAATGTAGTCAATGTCCCCCCATAGGGTGTCTTTCACTGGGAATTCAAAATTTGGAATTAAGGGCCAAACCCGGATCTTGTTTGCCCTTCTGATATCTATCGAAAGAGTCAACGACATACCATTGTGAATCAGTCTGAAACCCTGACATATTTTTGCTAATTTTAAATTTTATTGATTTGTGACATACCCCACCCATGGCCCCCCCCATTTTTCAAAATTAAAAATTTCCCGTAACTACTTCCTGTTTTAACCTTTTTTCTTTTTTGGTCATTCCCCAAAAATTTTCCCCAATGATTTGTTTTTCAGTTCTCCTCCTTTTACAAGACAGCTCCCCTCCATAATTTTGACGCTCAACTACAGTTTTATTTTGGGGGAAGCAGTGTAAAATAAGCTGAATAAAACAAAGGAAAAAAAAACGGAAGAGTTGCTCTTTAACTGTAAAGTAAATTTGGACCGCCACCGAAAAAAGGGTTTATACGGGGGTGTACGGGCCAGTATATTTGAAAATCGGGATATACGGGATGTATATTACAATATCGGCCTAATAGATCCGTATTCGGGGCTCTAGTATACGGAAGTCCCTATATTTTTTCATGTTGGGGTCCCCTAACGCCGAATAAATAAAAGATATTTCCCGATTATGCAATATACGAACTATAAAAAAATCCCTAAAATGGGTTTATCCTGTCTGCTTTAAAATAAGTTTCATTTTCGTATTTGAAGGGTCTTGAAATTTTTTCCCGTTGCTTTCCCTTTTTGATATTCGGAAAAAACGTATACACTGTATATTCCGAAATCGAGTATCGGGTCCCGCTTTTGCTTACGGACTTGATTGCATCTAATTTCGGGGCATATACGGATTGTATTTTCTAAATACGGGCTTCGGTTTTTCCGTATACGCATGATAACTAATTACGGACCCGCTTTTGCAAACGGGGCATATACATACTGATTTTTTGAAAACGGGCTACGGGAAATCCCGATTGCATGGTATACCATATCGGGTCCCGTATTGTAAAACATATACGGGGAAAATACGAAAATGTTCTTTTTCTATACGGGCACGGGCTAGTCCCCTATTTGCATGGTTACGCATATACGGGTCCCCTACTTTGTATTACCGAATGTATTTGCATCGGGGCGGGGATATAGAAACCCGTGTTTTTGATAAACGGGGCCGGGTTTTTTTCCCCTTATGCGATATGCAGAGTATACAGATTCCTATTTGTGTCCATTTTTGATGATTTGGGTTTTTGTATTCGGGGAATTCACGGGGCCCTTTTCTAAAGAACATTTGCAGACTTTTTCCCCTATAGCCATGTTAGTATACAAAACCCGATTTTTTTTAGTGAAAAGTTTCGTAAGGGGGACACCTGAAAAAGACAAATGAATGTCGTCTACCTACGAAAAAACGGATGGTTTTGAAAAAACAAGACAAAACAGGGTTTGAGAAAAAATTCATATTGTTTTAATAAGGGACATGTCAAATTAAATTACATTTTTTTTCAAAAAAAATACTTTTTTAAAAAACAGTTTTCAAACGATTTTAATCATTTCATTTCTTGTCAAAAAGAAAAACAGAATTAAAAGTGAGTAATCAAACATCAGCATTTCTTAAAATGAGCCCCGCCATAGAAAAACCCTAATGGGTTTTTCGACCCCATGGGTCTGACCAGCCCGTCATTCGCGCACTGATCAGGATCCACTGTTCGCTAAAAGTTTCTGTAATTGCAATAGCTTTGAAGCAAACACAGGATCCTGACCAGACGGCCGGATGCTAGGCTGGTCTAAACCTGTGGTCGAAACCCCCTTTGGTTTCTATGGCCCGCCAATATGTTATTTTTAATTAAAAAAAAATTCGCACTTTAAATCAAAAAATCTTGGTATACTTCTTTTACTCTGTCTGTAATGTCTGTCTGTTTTCGTTATTCCCCTGAATGTTGATTACCCCATGGGTTTTTCGATTGCCGTCTGCTAAGAAGACTGACACCCCTTTTATTTGAAAATGTTTTCAGAACACGCCCTTTAAAACGCGTTGGGTTTTGTGCTGGAACACATATGTAAGAGTTACAAAAAGAGAACCCCATGGAACATTCAGTTTTGATCTCAAAAAATATAAACTTTTTTCGTTGTTGCGAATGTATGAAACGAATGGCTCATCCCGGGGTGTCTGTCGCTTGTTTCAAATATAGAAAATTTACATTTTTCTCATCGTTAAATAAAAAGTCGTCCCGTTTTCTGATTTCCCTAAACAACTTTGTCAACCGGAAAAAAAAAAATGCCCGCATTAAGTTATAAAAATGGCTCTTGCAATTATGATACTGATAATTATTCTTTTTAAAAGATATAAAATTTTGACGAATAAAGACATGTGGGAGGGTGCCATCATTTTAAATTCAAACGCACCTACTATTCGTCGCGAAAAAAAACCAGAAACATTAAATGGCCTGTTGTTTTAACAAGTTTTCTACGGGCTTATTTTTATTTTATGGTTAATTTTCTTAAAATCTATCCCCAATTTATTTAAAATAAAAGCATGGTGCATAGGCGTCAAGTAGTCCCGGGCCCAAACCCCCTCTTTTTTTATGGGTTTTTTCAAACTGCAAAAATAAAAAAGATAAGTACGGGAAGACATTTTCAAGAGGATTTTTCCGTCACAAAACTTCAAAAACAAATAAAATAGGTAAAGGATCTAAATAACACCCCCCATTTTATTCCTACCAAAAAGCAAAAAACCCACACCACGGTATAATTTAAACCAACGCTGTGTTAACGTAAAATATTTTTAAAATTTTGTTTCCTTAAAACCCGTCCCCATTTCGCAAAACCCCGGTTGAACTTTTTAAAAAGCACAAAAATCTTTGTACTTTTTTATAAAAAATATCAGAGTGCCTAAAAATCGCGTTGTTAAAATTTTTTAAAATTTTAATTTTTTTAAACATCCTTTAAAATTTTTGATGAACAAGTTTTTGAACGATATTTTGGGCCTCTAAATTTAATATTTTGGGTTTTAAAAAATTGAAGTTTCCCGAATTTCCCTTTCGCGGTAGTAAATATTCTAGACAAGTAAAATATAATCATAACGTTCATTCTTTATGTTTAAATAAAGTAATGCTCTCGGTTTTTTTTAAATTTAGCAATCCGTATTAAAATAGCAAAATAGAAAAAATTTCGAAATTGGATTTTAAAAAATTTTCCAAATTTATAGTTAACCTAATAAAAATTAAATAATATCAGAGTATCAAAATTTAATTTAAATTCATTTAAAATCCCAATATTATAATAATTGTGAAAAGTGTATAAATGCTAATCTGTGGTAATTGAAGAAATGGTCTGTTTGATTGAAAGTTTGAAATCAATTACAGGGATACCGTTTCATTCCTAACAAAGGGCAACTTTTTTTTCGAAGATTGGTTTTGTACGGCGCATGTTATTCGTGCACGTCAAAGGCCCGGCTAAGTAAAAAAAAACGTGACAGCAAAAAAGATCTTTGCGGGTGTTTATTTTTTCACAGTTGTTTTTTTTTTTCGAAATATTTGACCTAGGGAACGGCTTTTAAAATTTCCCTTATCAATATTCCTTAATGCACACGATATACTTACGATAAAATTTTACAAAAACATCTCGGGAAAATATTGGGGAAAGGGTCCCATTAAAAGCAAATTTTCATTTATCAAGGGTACCTTTTAAGCTGAAGTTGTCACTTTAAATTTAAAAAAGAAATTTTGTTTCTATAAAATATTTAAAAAGTCATATATAAAACGTGGTCGCGCCGGGAAACGAACCTGTTGTTTTTTTTCGAAATTTCAACCCCGGCAAAACCCGGGTTTTAATATCCTTAATCAAAAATTTCCCTTAAATGACGGATTTTCTTTTCTAAAATCTACAAAGACATCTAGGGGTAAAAAATTGAAAAGGGGGGTTGTTTTCAGTTCATCAAAGGAAAATTTTAAACTGAAGTTTTTAGATTATGAAAATAAAAAAGAATTTTCGTTTTTATAAATTTTAAATGTATTTAGAAAAAGATGGTCGCGCCGGGAAAAAGAACCCTGACGCACGGAATAAAAAAGTTTTCCCCGTCGTTTCCAGCAAAGAAGGGTTTAGTGTTTAAGCGCGTTAAATAACAAATTTTTTCGTAAAAAAATTGTTAAAACACTAATTCTATGTGTTTTCCGCAAAAATTAAGTCTGTCGTATACGTACATATTTCACCTCAATTTCCTATATCTTAAAAATCAAAGACTGAGAGGACTGATGTGGGGAGCGGTTGACAGTTTTGTAATGGGGATGAAAAATTAGCTTATAAGTTTGGTGATTTTGTTAAACTGCTTTGATTAATAAGCATTTTCAACCTTTCTTTTACCAAAATCAAGGTGTAAAACTTTGCTTTTAATGTGTCAAAGGGGATAAGATAATAATATGAGCTAAACTCGTGTGCTTATTAAAAATTTTGTGAGGTTTGGTTAATTTTTCTCAAAACCTTTTCTGAATTATAAGCGTTTTACAAACAAATCAACGGGAAACACCCTGCTTTTACCGGAACAAGGAGAATAACAGTAAATGTGAGCAAAGGTCATTGACTAATTAATAATTATGTGTTATTTGGAGATTCTAGTTATAACAAGAGCTTGTAGAACACTTGCATGACTTAACTGATAAGGAACATAAATTATTTGGTCACTGCATACTGGACAATTAACGTATTGATCTTAAATCAATAATCATTGGTCATTTACCAGTCTTAAATGACCTCCGTATCAAACGTAATCTTGGACCAAAGCATAATCTAGTTTTCTGGCAAAAAAGTTCTATTGTCAATGTGATATTGACCTTTGACCTACTGAACTCAAAACCAATAGGGGCATGTCATGACAAATTTCTCGATCTCATGATCCTAGGCCCATGCGTTCTCCAGATATAATGCGGAAACTGATTTGTCTACAGACCGACCAACATCCATCATCAAACATTAATATTTACAATATACCTCTCCTCCTTCGAATGAGGACAATTAAATTTCAAATTAGAACATGCCCATGTCTCCCTAGTCCACCAATGCATTGTCGTACTAGGCAAGAAGTCAGCGAAAGAGGAGCGAAAACAAAGAGACACTAATGTTTGGCTGCAATAGAGATCATCTACTTGGCATGTCCAATCACCATATGAAGTTACAAAATTCTGGGTCAAATGGTTCTCAAGTAAACCGTGTTCCATGTTCAGGCCCCTGTGACCTTGATCTTTGATCGAGTGAGTCCAAAATCTACAGGGGTCACCTTCTCTGCATGTCCAATCATCCTATATTGTTTTTTTCTTTTTTCTTTTGGTTGGATTTAACGTCGCACCGACACATGATAGGTCATATAGCGAATTTCCAGATTTTTAATTGTGGAGGAAGACCCCAGGTGCCCCTCCGTGCATTATCTCATCACGAGCGGGCACCTGAGTAGAACCACCGACCTTCCGTTAGCCAGCTGGATGGCTTCCTCACATGAAGAATTCAACGCCCCGAGTGAGGCTCGAACCCACATCGATGAGGGGCAAGTGATTTGAAGTCAGCGACCTTTAACCACTCGGCCACGGAGGCCCCTTCCAATCATCCTTTAAGTTTCAACATTCTGGGTCAAGTGATTCTCAAGTTAGTGATCCAGAAAGAGGTTTTCCATCTTCATGCCTCTGTGAACTTTCCTTTAAGTCAAGTGACCCCAGAACATTAAGGGTCATCGACTTTGTAATTCCTATCATCGTGATTGAATGTTCTGTCTCCAATGATTCTAAAGTTATTGTTTGGAAACTGTTTTCGTGTGACCTTAACTTTTGATCAAATGATTCAAAAATCAATAGGGTCATCTACTCTACATGTCCAATCATCCTATGAAGTTTCAACATTCTGGGTCAAGTGGTCCTCAAGTTATTGATCAGAAACGGGTTTTCCATGTTCAGGCCCCTGTGACATTGACAGGTGATTTTTCCAAATGAGATCTCATATCTTGGTAAAAGCAGGCTAGGATATACTATACATAAATACATAGATAAAAGACACTTCAGCATAGTTCTTAAACTAAAAACAACCATAAAAGAATATTTACAATGAAATTAAATGTTTCATTCAATTTTAAAACAACCAAACAACTACTACTATCTCCAATATCAGCACACATCATGATCTTCGGGTTGTATTTAGTCAATCTTCAGCTGTAGATTAATATAATATGCCTCATAATCATGTCAATATGCATGTTTTAGTGTTGTTATATTTTCTGGTCCTTTGGGATTATGGAGTCCATTCAATATATGTGCAATAAAGTTCTGCTTAAGGGGCACATTTCATTACCTCTCATGAACAGACTCAAACCGAGTCTAGCTGCTATTATTCTTCTTGGCTGCATTCTATGCATCCAGAGAATCTTTTTACGAATTTTATTTTCAAATTCAAATATTAAAAACAGGAAATTTTTCAATTTTGTTTGAATGATCTCAAATTATTTCATTGCAGTTTTCCAAATCCCGCTATTGTATAATTATCCCGAGAAGAAATCGTACGCCAGAACGTGAATATTTGGGGACGAAAACACCGACAATCTACAGGCGATCAAAAAGGCGAATTTGTTAAAAATAATGTTTCTTTCGAATTAATTATACCCTTTAATGATATGTCAAACACAAACACCAGCTGGAATGTAATATTTAATCAAATTGAAGTGCATACGATCGTATTTTCGGGAAACAGGTACGAAGTTTTCGCCCCCTCCGTTACGGCTGCAATTATTTTCCTAAGCCGTGCAAATAAAAATTATCTACGTAAATATTATGAAATGATCGTATCTTTCTCTATGAAAAATAAATAGCCTAACACCTCTTCTGTTGATGTCATGCAATGTATCTTTCCATAAACCCTCCAAGTTGACGATATTTCCGACTGACTGGTATTTTTTCAGTTCTCTGTTTTTTTCCATTTGCAGCTGTAAAATCTTCAAATATGACCACAAAGGTCTTTTTTTCAGCAGGGCGCAAAATGATGTGTACTTAACAGGTTTTCTAAGTAGCGTTTCTATATACAACAAAAATACGGCAAAAATTGGTTGTGTTAAAATTATCTATCCAATGATATATAATTTGTTAAGTTTAATTAGACGTCAGATTGGAGGAAAACACGTAAAACTGACGTCGAGTTTCACCCGACATTTTGCGTAAAGACGCCTGTATTTATTGAAACTGCCTGATAGTTTTTGAACAATTTTGAAAAAAAGTACATAGTTTCAATCACTATCGATTCCAAAAAATTAAAAAGAAGAAAAATGGGTGGTGGGGGCGGGAGGTCACCGTTTAAGATTTCGCTCTATTTACCATTGCGCTTTCCCCTGCCCCAGTAAAAATAATGATACCTTAAGTTTTTTCGTGAAATCTGGTCCAGGATCTTACTGTTCGATATTCACTCAGTATATGCAACTCTATTTACATGTCCATTACGATAACTTATTACTGTTAATTCTAAAGCTGGGTAGTAGTTTGTACTGATTCCTCCGTCTGTCATAAGATTTATGACAGAGTGTAAAAATCATAAAAATTAAATCGCTGAGCGAAAGAAAAAAGACGATATAAAGACAGAAGAAGGAAAGTGATATGTATATATATACAACGCAAAAACCATAAAACCATAAAAGTACCTATCACTTAAGTGGGGTTACATATTTTTATGACCTAGCTTGAAAAAGCACTGTCCGGATATTTCTTATCCCCAGGCAATATTGTAATACACAATGAAATTTAAAGGGTGATTAAACATTTGACACTTTGACAGAATTAAATTATTTTATTTTTAATGTAACTATATGCAATCTTGGGGCTAAAATAAATTTAAAAAAAAAATAACGCAATTTTTAAACGAATACTTAAATAAGGCACTGGCCTCCAGATCATCCGACAAGAACAAAAAAAATAAAATATATATATATATTTTACATATATGGAAATTAATGGTGTATATGCTACGTATACTGACAGACTATAATGTTGCGGAAACACAATGAGAATTTGATGTTTTAACTAATTTTTTACGATGACATTTGTATATTTAACACGCAATAAACACTTAACCCTCCATAGCGTTATGTGTAACGACAGCAGAAAACTTCTTTATTGCCGCGGCGGTCGGGTTATGTCAAGTATATCCTGTGCATTTAAGGAATATTAATTAAGGAATACTATAGCCGGTTTACCTAGAGTCTATATATTATCAAAAAATAAATAAAAAAACTGTGAGAACAATAAACAAAAAACCGAGATGCATTATATTTATTCTAACATGAATAGATGAGACGTTTATGATGAATATTTTACTTCTCTAAGAATATTATACTGACCGCGAGATTGGAAATTCTGGAAACTCTTCAGATTGTTTAACCAAAAAATTAAAACGTTTAGTGGCAAATATATCGTTCAGAACTTGTTCAGCCACAAACTTTAAAGAGATTTTTTGAAATTAAATTTAAAAAAAAGCTTAAAAACGCGACTGTTACCACTGCGAAAAAAGGGTTCTTTTAAGGGGAGTGAAACGGTCCCGAATATTTCGAAAATAGGGGAGTATACGGATGTATATTACAAATATAGGGACCAATAACGATCCCGTATTGGGAACATCTAGTATACGGGAATTCCGAATATTTGTCATGCATATAGGGGATCCCGTATACCCGAATATACATAAATGTATATTTCCCGTATATATGCAATATACAACTTTAAAAAAAAAATCCCTAGAAATGGTGTTTATTCGTGTCCTGCTTTAACAACGTTTTCATTTTCATGTATTCGAAGGTTTTGATACTTTTTTTCCCGTATACTTTCCCTATTTAGAAATACGGAACACGTATACGAGCCTGTATATTCCGAATAACGAGTATACGGATCCCGTATTTTTGTCATATAGGGACTGTGATTGCATCTGATATACGGGGCATATACGGACTTGTATTTTCTAATATACGGTTTTCGGATTTTTTCCGTATACGCATGATATAACGTGTATAACGATCCCCGTATTTTTGTCATATAGGGACTGTGATTGCATCTAATAACGGGCATATACGGACTTGTATTTTCAAAATATACGGCTTCGATTTTTTCCGTATGCGCATGATATACTAAGTATACGGATCCCGTACTTTTGTCATATACGGGCATATACGAAACTGTACTTTTTTATATACAGCTACGACTAGCCCCCGCATATGCATGGTAAAACGCAATATACGGATCCCGTCCTTGTGTCATATACGGGGAAAATACGAAACTGTATTGTTACTAAAACGGCTACGTACTAGTCCCGTATACTATGGTATCCAATATAGGGATCCCGTACTTTTGTCGTATACGGAATGTATTTGCATCTGATAACGGGATATACGAACCGGGATTTTTTGATATGGGGTCAGTTTCCCCCGTTGATGCAAGATTTTCAGAGTATACAGATTCCATATTTTGTCACATTTAGACTGAATTTGGTTTTCGTATTCGGGGAATTCACGGACCAGTATTTCTAAAAGATACATTTACCAGACTTTCCCGTATAGCATTTTAGTATAAAAATTTCCCGTATTTTTCTTTTATGTGAATGATTTTGTATATGGGCACATACTGAAAGATGACAAAATGAATGTCGGTGATACCTACAGCAGAATACGATATGTTAGAAAAAAAGCAAGACAAAGACAGGGTATGAGAAAAAAAATCATATTGTTATTGTTTTCTGATTCCAGTAAACAACTCTTGTGTCAACCTGGAATAAAAAAAATGCACGCATTAAAAGTTATAAAAAAGGACTCTTGCAATTCATAGATACTGATAATTATATCTATTAAATGATATGAAAATTATGACAAATAAAATGACATTTTTGCGGGGATACGACACATTAAGTGTCAGAACGCCCAATACTCATTTCGTCGCGAAAAAAAAATTAGATATCATTAAACGTGCCTGTTGATATTTAATACAAGTTATCTTGTATGCTTTATTTGCATTTTATGGTTAAAATATTACGTTAAAATCTATCTCCCAATTTATATTTAATATTAAAATGATGGTGGTTTTATAGTGCCGTCACACGTTGTCCGTCAATCCTCACCTCATTTTGATGAATTGTCTTCAAACTAACATACAAAATAACATAAATAGGGGAGAGACTTTTTTCAAGAGAGATTTTACCTTCACAAAACTTCAAAAGCCATAAAGTGCGGTAATGGGATCTAAATAACACCTCCCATTTTATTCCTACCAAAATGTCAAAACTACAGCCACGGTATAATTTTAAACCAACGCTATGTTAACGTAAACTATGCTAAATTAGTGTTCCTAACCTTCCGCCATTATGCAATCCTCCGTGTTAGAACTTATTCAAAATGCACAATAAATCTTTTGTAACCGTTTGGAAAAAAGTATATCAGAGTGACATAACACATTCTCGCATACCAGAGTCTACCGGGGTTTCCCGGAATTTGACGAACATCTGACTGATGAGAATGCATAACAGTCCCCGTTGTTAAGCTTTTTTTTTTAATTTAATATTCAAACATCTCTTTAAACTTTGTAAATGGAACAATTTCTGAACGATATATTTGCCTCAAACGTTTATATTTTGGGTTAAACACTCTGAAGAGTTTCCAGAATTCCAATCTCGCGGTCAGTATAATATTCTTAGACAAGTAAAATATTCATCATAACTCCCATCTTTTTATCATGTTCAAATAAATAAATGCATCTGTAAATCGGGATTTAAAATTATCCAAATCTCATAGATTAACCTAACAAAAATAAAATAAATAATATCAGGTATCAATAAAATTTACTTTATTTCATATTAGGTTGCCGAATACTAAAATTCGATAATAATTATGAAACAGTGTATACATGTCTAATCTGTGGTCAAATGAAAGAAATGGTACTATTTGATGAATGTTTGAAGATCGAATTTACAGACAACACGTTTTTCTTTCCCCTAATAAATGACCACTTTGTTTCAGAATGTTTTGGTTTTTCACGAGCGCATGTCTTTTCGTGCACGTGAACAGGCCTGGCTAAGTAACAAAAAAGGGTAGACAGCAAAGATAACCTTCCCGCGAAAATGTTTATTGTTCTCACAGTTTTTTTTCGAAATATATAGACCCCAGGCAAACAGGCTTTTAATATTCCTTAATCAATTTCCTTAAATGCACAGAATATGCTCTACCAATAACATCTACGGATTAAAATATTGAAAGAGGTTCGATTAAAAGCACAATTATCAGTTCATCAAGGATCCTTTTAAGCTGAAGTTGTCACATTATGAAACTTAAAATAGGAATCATTTTTTCTATAAACATTAAAAAATGCCCCATAGAAAAAAAGATGGTCGCGCCGGGAAACGAACCCTGACTGCAGCGGCAATAAAGAAGTTTTCCACTGTCGTTACCAATTATAACGCAAGGAGGTTAGTTTTTTAATGCGCGTTAAATAGACAATTTTATCGTAAAAATTAGTTAAAACATCTAATTCTCATTGTTTCCGCAACATTAAGTCTGTAAGTATACTAGCATAATTTTACACCCTTAAATCCATAATCTAAAAAAATATAATGCCGTGCCATGAGAAAAACCAACTAGTGGGTTTGCGACCAGCATGGATCGAGACCACCTCGCATTCGTGCAGTCTGGTCAGATCCAGCTGTTCGCTTTCAAAGCCTATTGGAATTAGAAAAACGTTTTGCGAACACATGGATCCTGAGCAGACTGCGCGGGTGCGCAGGGTTTGGGCTCGATCCATGCTGGCGAAAACTAAGACTATGTTGGTTTTCTCATGGCACGGCTCAAATTTTATATTTTTTTCTGTTCTTGTCGACGATCGGAGGCCAGCCTGTTTTGTATTCGTTTAAACATTGCGTTATTTCTTAAATTTATTTTAACCCCAAGATGCATACATTACACTAAAATAAGATAAATTAATTGTGCAAATGTTTAATCACCCTTTTAAATTTCATTATGTATTACAATATTGCCTGGGATAAGAAATATCCGTAGTGTTGTTTCAAGCTGGGTCAAAAAATATGTTAACCCACTTACTACAAGTGATAGGTTATTTTAAAGGTTTTATGGTTAACCCTCATTTGCGCCTGCGAAAAAAAAAAACGTTTGTGGTCATATTTGAAGATTTACAGCTGTAAATGGAGTAAAACAGAGCTGAAAAAAATAACCAGTCAATCGGAAATATCGTCAACTTTAATTTTTAAAATGTGAAAATGGTCCGTTGAAAATCGATTTAAAATAACAGACTAAGCTGCAATTACTTATTGGGTTTTTACATGTATGGTCCTAAAGTAAATGTTTGTTTTAGATGTATAATTTGTAACGATTTTAAATAAAGTTAGATATCATATTCATATAGAAAATATTACTTTTATTTGACAATAAATAAAGTATATATACATATTTGACTTGTTTCCGCAATTTTATTTTAATATTATTTAAACTTCATTCAATACATCGTTAGTAAACCGTTTGCCTTAAATGCATCAATAAAAAATTATAATACCAAAGCTATTAGATATCGAAATTTACCCCACCCCCACCCCTTGTTACAACAACAACACTTTGTACGGGAAATCGACAAATTGGATTATTTGTTCTCCCGCTTAAAACCTTTTAAAGATGTTACTAAAAATTGGTAATGCAAAAATCTATAGTATGTATTATTTTAGGGCACTATAAAATTCCCATATCTTTCAGATTAATAATCAAATTCTACAAATAAATTTTATTATTACCAACCTTTTTTTATATAATACTTTGAAAAAAAATACCATCACAACCGCTTACATAACTTAAAAAATCTGTAGAGATAAAAAAATCTGTAATAGTATAATTTCTTCATACTGACACTGATATTTCGCAGAAAAAACATTTTTCTCTCTAAAAGAGCAAGAGAGTTGTAAAAGTTTTTCAAAAGTGCCCTCTAAAAAAAGCGTTATTTTGTCAGATTACCGTACCCTTTTCTAAAAATAAAAGATTGTAATATTAACTTTATTTAAAGCTTTTCCGAGAATCCATTTTAATCGAATGAATGAACGTGCGTGCCGCCTTATTCATTCTTAAAGCTAGCCTCGCTACCTAGCTTCTATGAAATAAAACTTCTACTGGATTTTTTTTGTCCTTTCAACTTTAAAACCCCGGGTTTAAAAACCGCAATGGTATTCATCAAATGATTCTTCCACGATATTTTTTTATTTCAAACACTTGCAACATCAACATTTATGACTGACATCCTTGTAGACTATCGGATGAAGAATGAATAAATAAAAGTTAAATGATTAGTTTTGAAGAAATGATCAATCGAATGAATGAATGAACTATTTAACGGCTATTCTGAATTTCTTTTTATATTAAGATTACAAAATTAAACGACCTTTTTGACGCTTCTGAATTTGTTAAAACATAAAAGCAACCCGTGTTTTTCCCATTAAATTGAAAAATAATTCAATGGGCTCTTTGTCACAAAAAAATCAGTTTATTAAAATTAAAACTATAAACCAAATAAGTACTTACTCGTGACTTCCCTTCCCTCTGAAATATGCAATATGCAGATTATCGCGTGCGGGCACTTGACCAGATGTTATCGCTTCGGATATGAACGCGCGAAGCGTGACGAACGGTTGGCAACTGATTGGGTACCTAAAAATCTATGCATTAAAGATCCCAATTAATTTGCGCTAATTTTGTTAATTGCATTCATCGAGTTTCTGATATTGTCAATTTGCAGTAGAAAAAATGTAGAAATTGTCAGACTGGGTTACCAGTCTTAGGGGACAGGGCTATCTATCTATTTAGTTTAAAATGCATACAATTATTTTCAATTAATGTACAGTAAAAATTCGGGAGAAATTTTATGTACAGTTTTATTTTCGTGAGATGGGTAAATCAGTGTAAAAAGCTTATATCATTGATTTAAAAGAAAGACAATCATTTAAACTTGGCAATATTTTTTTGAGCGTTTTCGTTAATTTTAAGCAATATTTGATGTTATACAGTCAAACAGTGTCACGCCACCACTTTACCACGTATCATTGCTTTAAAGTAAAGTAATCTGAGGATATCGCTACTGTTTTATCTTTATTAAATTTTTATTTTTACTCTTAAAGTATTTATATTTAATAGTACGCTTGGTTACAGGTAATGTGTCTTTCTTTTGTCCCTAGAATATTCAAATAATTGATTTTTACCACAGGTGAATATGATAACTTTTAATAATTGACCATAAATATCACTGTGCGTTTGACAAATAAGTGGAAAGGTCGGCAAATAAATTTAGGGGAAAAGGTATTGCCAATAACTCGACCCACTACCCTGATATTGGCAACTAACCGCTTGCCCCCGGCCCAGCTACCTGCACCATGCGATAGTAAAATAATAATCAGCTAATAGTTATATATGTAATAATTGTTCGCTAATTTATGGTTTGGACATTGAAAATGATATAATGGAAATAACGAAATATTCACATTGCTTGGTCAATACTAGACCCTACATCCTCGAGAAATAAAATAGTCTGCCACATTGTAAACTACCGTGAATAGAGGGAATAGGAAACATTTTATTTTACTCACGTGCACACGTGTTAGCAACACCACATACGCCACCTGTTAGATATACCACGTGCGAATGTGGTATGATTAACACGTGCCACGTAACACTATCTTATGCTAACACGTTCGCACGTGATAGCTATCACGATCGCAGTTGTTAGCTGACACGTGCAACGTGAATATATTACCCACGAAACTAATCGAGATATCAGCCTTTGTTTTCAAAAACATGAACACTTACTCGTAAATTACAGCTAACTATAAATAACAAAAACCCCATTTTACCTTATGAAAGACATCCATTTAGAAAATTGCAGCGATCTTTTAACGCTTTTTCATTGGATCAGCTAACACGTCGCACGATGTTAGTTCTCCTTTGGCACATGTAGTATAACGTGCTGTCACTTGCGCACGTATAGTTATCAATCACCCGCGCACGTGTGAATTACCACATACGCACGTGGTAGCTAACACGTGCGCACAGAAAAAAAATAAAATATTTCCTAAGTCCCGCTATGCCAGCGTATATACATAGAACATCTGCAGAATTACTTCGAAAACAAAAGTCAAACGGATATAGAAAAATATTTTTCGCTTAATGATTTATAATTAAGTACCGTTTGAAAGTGAACATTAAACAAAAAGGTGTAAAATACATATTTTATAGCCTCCTTTGAATTCATATTAAAACTGAATGGGACTTCGGTAGATTATGTGCTTACTTTAATTACCAAAATGCTAAGTTATCTACATGATGTTTAAAATTCGACCCACCTGGAGTGGGTTTCCGTGGTCTAGTGGATTAGAAAGATCGATGACTTCAAACACATTGCCCATCACCGATGCGGGTTCAAGCCTCCTCAGAGTGTTAAAATTCTCCAGTGAGGCAGACATAAAGCAGGTAGCTCGCCTCGTCACGAAGAAATAATGCACGTTAGGGCACTGGGGTATTCCTCCACCAAGAAACAGGAAAGTCGCTAAAGGACCAATAAGTGGTGGTCATCGCAACGTAATCCCAACAAAAACACAAAAAACGTCCTACCGTCGGTAGCAACGAATACTGTATAAATTCGAACGAAAAGGCGTTTGTTCGAATCTTTTACGACTGTAAAAATATTAGAATTGATTTCATAAGTAACGTATCAATACATTCTTATATACTTTTCATAAAAAATATATAAATGGAATTAGTTTCCTCCTCCTTTTTTCTATAAAATCTTTGCAATGTTTGCACAAGCGTATGGAAATGTGGCAGAAAAAGGAGTTTATTTTAATGCTTGCATTAGATTTTTTACAATGCGAGGATCAACGGATGTATTTATCACTACAAATAAATAGGTAATGAATTGATTAATCCTTTTCTTTTCACAATATCGGCTATATTTAGATTAATTGTTAAAATAAATCGGGGACGCGCTAGAAGCAATGATGGATTCATTCAAGTTTGATTTTAAATTTTATACCTGTTTTGGTCCGTGAATTGCTTTTTTCAGGTCATGTCCATATTTGGTATTAAACTTTATCTTCTTCATATTGCATTCATTCTACATACACGTACAAGTTCGAAAACATATGCACAACGTCTGACCTATGAAATGGCCGGACGAAATAATTTTCACTACACATATTGATTGCATCCCGTATTTTGAAATATATAAACTTTTTAAAACCCCGTATATCCGCATATACGGGAAAATATACGGAGGTTTATACCAAGCATATACGGACCATAGTACGTCCCGTATTTTCGAAATATAAAAATTATTTAAATCCGTATTTCCGGCATAACGGGAAATATACGGAGTTGTATACGAAGAAAAATACGGGAATTTAATCCCCTTTATTTCAAAATATACCAACTATACATACCCGTATCTCCAGAATATACGGGAAATATACGGAGTTTGTATACAAAGAATAAACGGAAATTATATGTCCCGTATTTTTAAAATATACAAATTATTTAAATCCCGTATTTCTGGCATATACGGTAAAATATACGGAGTTGTACACCAAGCAAATACGGGACATATACGTGCCGTATTTTCGAAATATACAAATTATTTAAAAACCCGTATTTCCGCATATACGGGAAATAAACGGAGGTGTAAACGAAGAATATACGGGAAATTTAATCCCAGTATTCGAAAATAATACAAACTATACATATCCCGTATATCCAGAATAAACGGGAAATATACGGGTTGAATAATGAAACATAAACGACAAATACGAGCCCGTATTTTCTAAATATACAAATTATTTAAATCCCTAATTCCGGCAATACGGGAAAAATAACGGAGTTGTATACAAAGAATATACGGGAAATTTAATCCCCTGTATTTTTCGAAATATACAAAACTATACATATCCCGTTATATCCCAGAATATACGAGAAATAAACGGGTTTGTATATAAACATATAACGGGAAATATACGGGGCGACGGCGTGTGAGATATCGTGAAGTTAGATAGGACCCCGTATTTTCGTAATAAAACGGATTTATGTATTCCCGTACACCAGACATATACGGGAATATACGGGAGTTGTTATACGATCAGAATAACCCTTTTTAGAATTTCCCGTTAGTCAAAAATATACGAGTCAATTGTATACTAAGATACCCGTATTCATAGAATACGGAAATCCGTATTTTAATTATTATACGGACTTTTAAATAATAACAAGACCCCGTACACGCCCGTATTTTTAGTTTCCCGTATTACTTCTCGTATAGGGTTATATAACCGGATCCCGTACACTCCCCTTATATTAACTCTTTTTTTCGCAGTGATATACTGAGTGAAAATTGCACAGTAAAGATCCTGGCCCAAAATGCACAAAACCCTTAAGGTTATCATTATTTTTCACTGGGGTAGGGGCGCGCAATGGTAAATAGGTCGAATTCTTAAATATGTGACCACCCCATCATTTTCTCCTTTTTTTATTTTCGGAATCGATAGTGAATGAAATCATGTAACGCTTTTCAATGTTACAAAAACAATCGGGCAGTTTCAACTAAAAATACGGACTCCTTACGCAGTATTTTGAATGAAACTCGACGTCAGTGTTTTGCGTTCAAAATCGTTTGCCTCCAACATGACGTCTAATTAAACTTGACAAATTATATATCACCGGAGAGATACTTTTAACACAACCAATTTTTGCCGTATTTTTGTTGTGTACTGGTAGTGATGATAAACCGACAGATTGATAAATCGAACAAAACCTTGGAAATATTCGATTTGGGCCAATCGTTTATTTATAAAACTGAACACACCAACTAATAGTTTCCACGTACAACAACCAACTGAGTTAAATAAAAAAACAAAATTTGTAAATATTCTGTATAAATAAATGACTAAACATAAATTTGTATAAAAAATATTTATCCAAACTTACTGGGGAAGAGGGAGTTTTTTTTGCGCATGCTCACTGTTCAAAACATGAAACCTGACATTTGTTAACTTTTCATTACTTGAATCAGGAATGACAGATTGCAGCTTTTTGGGGAAAGATTTCAATATAAAGTAATACCAAGAAAATTTTGTAAATGACAAAGGGTTCGAATTATCATCCGTCAGCGTTCATAAAGTCCCCTTTTTACATACCCCTATCAGGCCCTCACATCGTGTGAGTTTGCTTACTCAAATAAAAATTTTGAATTATGTAAAGTTTTCAGCAAAGGTTTAAGCTTTTATTTTGATACCGACTATTGATTTCAATTTGCAGAATTAAAAAGTTAACAGGGTAAATAAACATCATTTTCTGTTCGGGTTTATCATCAGTACCAGTATAGAAACGCTACTTAGAAAACCTGTTAAAGGCCTAGATTCACTACTATATAAGTGTCCCCCAACACCCCCCCCCTCCCCCGCCAAATCAATATACAACTCCCATCTTATCTCTGCTTATCACGATTAATTAACAGTAACTGATTAGAGGGCAATTAGCACAGCAGGGACCCACTAGACCATGAAGATGTGGTGCTGTGGAGTTGAAAGAAATTAATTATTCTTCAGTAGAATGAGAATGATAATAAAAATACTTATTTATTAATTTGATATCATATAGATTATAAAAACTATTACTTAATGTATAATAATAATAATAATTATTATTATTAGATTATTAATTATTATTACTATAATTATTCTTATTCTTCCTTATTATTATTAAATTACCTATAGAGATAAAAAGAAACAGTAATAATATTGACAATAAGAAGGAAAAAAAAAACCACCAAGTATGAGGGAAAACTTCATGAGTTATCTTTGTGCTGACAAAAAATAATATAAAATTATTGTGTTCCATCTATACTCAATTTTCATTTCAGTTTGTTGCCAAAAAAGTGACTTTTCAATGCTTTTTTTTTTTTTTTTTTTTTTTTTTTTTTTTTTTTTTTTTTTTTGTCTATTTTTTTTTGGTTTTTTTCTTTTTTTTTTTTTTTTTTTTTTTTTTTTTTTTTTTTTTTTTTTTTTTTTTTTTTTTTTTTTTTTTTTTTTTTTTTTTTTTTTTTTTTTTTTTATTTTTTTTTTTTTTTTTTTTTTTTTTTTTTTTTTTTTTTTTTGTTTTTTTTTTTTTTTTTTTTTTTTTTTTTTTTTTTTTTTTTTTTTTTTTTTTTTTTTTTTGGTTGGGGGTTTTTTTTTTTTTTTTTTTTTTTTTTTTTTTTTTTTTTTTTTTTTTTTTTTTTTTTTTTTTTTTTTTTTTTTTTTTTGTGGTTTTTTTTTTTTTTGGTTTTTTTTTTTGGCTTTGTAACTTTAAACGCACATACTGTTGTTCAATTTTAGACAATGATATCTACAGTATCTGCCAGCCTTTAATGATGAAAGTCACATTTTTCTGAAAATCACAATTCTCCAGACAAATTTGAAAAAATAAAAACTTGCATATTTCTTTAAGAAAGTTTCTCATTATTTTATTATTGTGAAAATAAGTTTCGATTATTTTTTATTGTGTTTGAATCAACAATAGTTATCTTTACGTAGAAATGCCCCAAAAAAACCTAGTATAACATTAAATGTTATTAATTATTCATTAATTTAAAAAATAAAATTACTTGTTTTCCCCTTCTCACTACTTGATACTCTTGAAAGGTAGACTGAACTCTTCCAATAAACAATACCCTTGTTTATTGGAACCATACTGTGATGGTCAATAGACCCCAACTGTGCTGGTGCAGACAGAAATATCCTTGGCCCACTGCCAAAACCTAGGCCTTTAACTAACATCATTGCGCCCTGCTGATAAAAAAGACGTTGGTGGGGGGGGGGTGGGTGCCATATTTGAAGATTTACAGCTTAAAATGGAGTAAAACAGAGACTGAAAAAAATACCAGTCAAATCGAATTATCATCAACCTTAATTTGTTAAAACTGTCAAAATGTCCGATGAAAATCGTTTTAAAATAACAGACTAGCTGAGTAATTACTTATTGTTTGTACCATGTGTTGTACTGAAGTAAATGTTTTGTTTTAGATGTTTAATATGTAATGATTTTAAATATGTTAGATACCATATTCATATTACTAAATATTATACATATTCGACTTGTTCCGCATTTCACTTTAATATTAATTTAAACATCATTCAAGTACATCGTTAGTAAACCGTTTGCCTGTAAACGCATAAGATAAAAAATTAATAATTACCAAAGCTATTAGTTACGTTCACCCCAATCCCCACCCCCGTTTACTACACAACAACACTTAGTACGGAAATCGACAAATTGGATTAATTATTTTCTTAGGATAAAGCTCTCCTCTTTATCGTTTAAGATGTTACTAAATTGTAATACAAAAGATCCATAGTATGTGTGTATTTTAGTCACTTTAAAATTCTTAAATCTTTCAGATTAATAATCAAATTAACATAAATAAACTTATTATTACAAACCTTTTTTAATTTAATACTTGAAAAAATAGTATGCATCACAACAGCTAACAAGACTTACATAGTCTGTAGAGATAAAATACTGTAATAGTCTTAATTTCTTCATACTGACTCTGATATATTCGCAGAAAAAAACATTTTCTTCCTAGACAGAGGCCAAGAAATGTTGTGATTTTTTGCAAAAGTGCCATCTAGAAAAAAAGCGTTATTTTGTCCAGTTACCGTACCCATTTTTCTAAAATAAAAAGATTGTAAATTATTAACTTCATTAATGCCTTTTCCTTCCGAGATTCCAGTTTTTGATCGAATGAATGAATGTGCGTGCCGCCTTTTATTCATTCTTAACGCTAGCCTTCGGCTACCTAGCCTCTACGAAATAAAAACTTTCTATCAGAGAGTTGTTTTTGGTCCTTTCACTTTATTAATCTCGTTTAACACCCCAATGGTATTCATCAAATGATTTTTGCACTAATTTTTTTTTTATTTCAAACACTTGCAAACATCAAACTTTTGGTGACTGACATCCTTTGTAGACTAATTGGATAAACGAATGAATGAAATAATAGTTAAATGATTAGTTGTGAAAACGATCAATCGAATGAATGAATGAATGAAATGAATGAATGAAAAAAACAAGTTAATAAATTAATTAATTAATGAACTATTTAACGGCTATTCTGATTTCTTTTTTATATTAAATTACATTACAATAATAATCTGACCCGTAGTCTCCGAATTAATTGAAATTCAATTCATGGTCTGGTTTGTCACAAAAAAAAAATCATTTATAAAAAATAAAACATATTAAATCAAAATAAGTACTTACTCGTGACTTCCTTTCCCTCTGAAATATGGCAATATACATAAAAGATTATCGCGTGCGTCCTCATGAGCCAGATGTTATCGCATCGGGATATGAACGACGCGAAGCGTTCTCCCCACTGAATGGATACCTCAATTATCTATGCATTCATGAGCAGGCGAGTTTCTGATATTGTCAATTTGCAGGTAAAAAATGTTATAAATTGTCAGACTGGATTACCAGCTATAGGGTACATGCTATCTATCTGATTTAGTTAATATATACAGTTATTACAATTAATGTTGCAAGTAAAACTATTCGGCAGAAATTATATGTACAGTTATATTATCGGTGGATGGTGTAAATCAGTGAAAATGCTTATTATCATCTGATTTAATGAAAGGCACTCAATTAATCTTTGCCAATATTTATCGAGCGTTTTCGTTAATTTTAAGCAATATTTGTATCTTTATATACGTTAATCATGTCACCCAAACCACTTTAACACGGTTATCATTTCTTTAAAGTAAAGTAATGTGGATGTCATCGCTACCTGTTTTTATCTTTATAATGTTTTTCTCTCTAAAAGTATTATTTATCAAGTACGCATGTGACGAGGTAATGTGTCTTTTTGTCTAAATATTAAAAATATTAGACATTTTTTTACAACGGGTGAAATACGATAACGTTTATAAATTGACATAAATGTCACGGTGCGTATTTTTTGAACAAATATGTGGAAAGTTTGCAAATAAAATTTAGGGAAAAGGTTGGCCAAAACCGAACCCACTACCCTGATACTGGCAGCTAAACCATTGCCGCTCAGCTATCTGCACATGCGACAGTATAATATCAACTAAGAATTATACATGTAATATTTGTATCGCTATTTATGTTTGGAACATTGAAAGTGAATTTACCGGAAATATACGATAATATCACATGTGCTAGGTCAATACTAAAGGACCCTACCATCCCCCACAGAAATAAAATAGTCTGCCACAGTGATACTACAGTGGAATAATAGTGGAAATAAGGAACAACACCCACAAATTTTTATTTATCACGGTGCACTCGTGTTAGCACCACAATTCGCACATGTAAGATACCAACGTGCGAATCTGTTTGATTAAAACACGTTCGCACGTAATAACTATCTTAGCTAACACGTCGCAATGTGAAAAAGCATCACGTTTCGTCAGTTGTTAGCTGACATCGTGCGAACGTGAAAAAAAAATACCAACGAAACTTACGATATATCAGCCTTTTTTTCAAAAACAAGAAACACTTACTTCGTAAATTACAGCAACAATAAATAACACTTCCTTATGAAAGACATCCATTAGAAAAATGCAGGTCTTTCACGCTTTTCATTGATCAGCTAACACGTGCGCACGTGTTAGTTATCAACATGGGCCCATGTAGTAATAACGTGCTGTCACTTCGCAAGTGATAGTTATCACCCGCGCACGTGAGAATTACGCACAAACGCAGAGGTAGCAACACGTGCGCACAGAAAAAATAAAAATATTTCCTATGTCCTCGCTATGCCACCGTACTATCCATAGAACATCTGCAGAATTACTTCGAAACAAAAGTCAACGGATATGAAAATATTTTTCGCTTAATGGTTTTATAATTAAGTAACAGCTGAAAGAGAACATTGAACTAAAAGGTATAAAATACATATTTTATAGCTCTATTGAATTATATAAAACTGAATGACTTCGGTAATATGTTCTTCTTTATTACCATAATGCTATGTTTTATCTACAATTGTTTTAAAAGGGTTCGACTACCGGAGTGGGACTCCGTGGTCGAGTGGTTTAGATCGATGAACTCAAAAACCAGTTGCCCATCACCGATGCGGTCCCAACGCTCACTCATAGTGTTAAAATTCACCATGTGAGTGAAGGACATTAGCAGGTGCTCGCTTCGTTGAAGGATAAATAAAGCACTTTAGGGCACCTGGGTATTTCTCCACCAAGAGAAACAGGAAAGTCGCTGAAGGACCTATAAGAGTGTCAGCGCAACTTAACCCCAACAAAAAACACAAAAAAAAACGCACTACTCTGTCCGTAGCACAGACGATACGGTAATTAAATCGAACGAAGGACGTTTGTTCAATCTTGTACGCCAGACACATTATATCGAATTATTTTGCGACTGTAAAGATATTAGAATTGATTCATAAGTAAAGGTATCAAATACATGTCTTATATACTTTCAGTACAAATATAAATGGATTAGTTCCACTTTTTTTTCTATAAATATTTGCATGTATGCACAAAGCGTTGGAAATGTGCAGAAAAAAGAGTTAATTGAAGCTTGCATTAAGATTTTTACAATGGCGATGATCCACGGATGTATTTATCCCTACAAATAACAAGTGATTGAATTGATTAATCTTTTTCTTTTCTCATCGCTATTAATTAAAATGTAAAATAAATCGGGAACGGCGCTAGATGAAAATTATGGATTCATTAATGTTTTATTTAAATTTATACCTGTTTTTGTTGCGTGAATGCTTTTTTTCAGTTCAGTCATATTAGTAATAATCATTTCTTTCATTCAATATTGCATTCATTCCCCCATACCACTACAAGTTTCGAAAACATGCAAAACTTTGAACCTTTGAAATGTCCGGAAAATATAATTTTCTCACTACACAAATTGATTGCATCCGTATTTTTGAAATATATAAAATTATTTAAACCCCGTATTTCCGGCATATACGGGAAATAATACGGAGTTGTATACCAAGCATATACGGTACATATACTCCCCGTATTATTCGATAACATATAGAAATTATTTAAATCCCGTAATTCCGGCATATACGGGAAATATCCGGAGTTTAGTTAAACGAAGAATATAGCGGGAAATTTAATCCCTGTTATTTTCAAAATATACAAATATACATACCCCTATATCCAGAATATACGGAAATATACGGAGTTGTAAACAAAGAATATACGGGAAATATAAGTCCCGTATTTATAAAATATACAAATTATTTAAATCCCGTATTCGGGCATATAACGGGAAATATACGGAGTTGTACACCAGCATATACGGTACATATAGTGCCGTATTTTCGAAATATACAAATTATTTAAATCCCGTATTCGGCATATACGGGGAAATATACGAGTTTTGTAATACGAAAACATAAACGGGAAATTAATTCCTGAATTTTCGAATTATACAAACTATACATACCCCGTAAAACCAGAATAAACCTGGAAATAATACGGAGTTTGTACACTCAAGCAAATCGGGACATAAGCAATCCCGTATTATTCGAAATATACAAATTATTTAAACCACCGTTTTCCGGCCATATACGGGAAATAATACGGATGTTGTATACGAAGAATATACGGAAATTTAATTCCTGTATTTTTCGAAATATACAAACTATACATATCCGTATATCCAGACTATACGGGAAAATATACGGGGTTGTATATAGAAGCTTATACGGGACATATACGTCCCGTATTTTTCGAAATATACAAATTATTTAATATTCCCGTATTTCCGGCATATACGGGAAATATACAAGTTTGTAATACTAAGAATATACGGAAATTTCTCCCTGTATTTCAAAATATACAACATAACATATCCCGTAATCCAGAATATACGGGGAAATATACGGGGTTTTATATGACACATATACGGGAAATATACTCCAGTTATAAATTTCCAATATACGATTTATGTATTCCCGTATCACCAGAAATATACGGGAATAACGGAGTTGTATACGATCAAATAACCCTTTTTTAGATTTCCCGTATTTTCTATAATATACGGGGTATCGTATACTAAGAATTCCGTATTTCATAGTATACGGAAATCCGTATTTTATTGTATACCGGACTTTTAATATACAAGCCCCGTACACGCACCGTAATTTAGTTTCCCGTATTTCTTCACGTATACGGTTAAGATACGGGATCCCGTCCACTCTCCCGATATTTACTCCTTTTTTCGGGGGGCATGCTTGTAGCTGTGAGCACAATGCCAACTTAAAAGTGCTGTCACACTGGAATATCACGCGCCGTAGACACGGGCATGATAACCCACCCATTCACATTATACTGACACGGCTGACCATCCTATCACCTATCCTCAAAATGCAGAGGGCCGCCAAGCGAGAAAGCTACTAGTACAATAATTACGTCTTTGGTATCACGCGGCCGGGGATCGAACCCACGAAATGCCGCACTCGAAGCGGACGCTCTACCACTAGGCTACCGAGGCAGTTTCATGAAAAAATAAAAAAAATAAATCACAAAAAAAGTGAAAATTGTGAATTTTTCACTTTCTGTGCTTAATATTTGGGACTACATGAAGAATTATATGTCCTTTTTCTGATAACATGTAAAAAGTTCACTTCTTACAATGAAACTTAACTCCTAACATGTCTTGCATTTTGTATTTGATGATACTGGTAAAAGAAAATAATTTCAGCAGTAAAATTCATACAATTTCTGGACTTCCGACATTCACATTTTCAGCTGCTTGTCTTTAGTTTAATATACATATTGGCATGAATGAATTGGCATGAATATGAAATAGTCAGGATATTACAAATATACATTTAATTAAATGCAGTTATTTGAAGAGTTCATGATCAATACTTACAACAGCGGTTTAGCGAAATCAGGAATTCTCAAAAATTAGAAACGTAGAAACGTACGGCATGTTTAAATGTGATTTTAATAGTGTCGAAAGGTATTTTAGTCTGATAGTGAATGAGAACCAGAGAATAGCTTTTACTAGGTTAAAATGTTCAGCACAAATTTTAACTATTGACAAGGAAGATATAGAAATATTGAAGAAATAATAGAATATGCAGTAATATTAATATGAATTAAATAGAAACAGAATATCACTTTCGTTTAGTGTGTCCTAAGTACAAAAAACACAAATACAGATGTTTACCTAATCATTAATGTGTTTGGCCTAATATTAATAAATTTAAAAGTCTTATGATTACAACATGTGTTCATCTAGGGAACAAAACAGCCAGCCAAGTTTATATACTTAGCGGCTATCAAACGTGAATCATTAATAAATTAGCATAGATACTATTTATAAAATGTGTAAATAACGTAGTGACAACAGTAGACAGTAAACTAGTTTGTTTGTTTGTCTGTTGAAATATGTGTTTCTTAGTCTCAGTGTGAATGGAATTAAATATTACTATATGTCATTTTAAATATGTCTCTCACACATTTGTACTAACAAGCTTTTCTCATATTTGTATATATAACCGCCATCGAATGTAGTTTAGCTATAGACATTGTAAAAATCTGGAATCTATAAAGACTAAATGCATGGGGCGATTAGCATTTCTTTTAAAACTTCCTTCTAGTAGTTTGGATAATAGTTCTCAACGGTCATTGTAGGGCCCTTGTATTGCATTAAGAGATCGCAAACCTTCCTTCAGCCCTTCCTATCATCCTCACAAAAAATGGATTTTCATTTTACAGTATTGTTAATATACTCATTCTCCTGTTATAACAATAACTATCACAACGACTGCATACCACGTGATTTAAAAACAATAGTAAGTTTAGAAACCGAAAGTTGACAAAAACTTATCGCAGAAGAGAAATAAACTATTCTTCCAATGTTATAATACATGTATTCCTACAACATACGAATAACCCAGTATATAGATTAATCAAATTTGCAATGTAGCAGTTTAAAAATAGCTATTAGAAGTTATGTTTAAATCTTTAAGAGATCTGTAAAGTAACTTACATTTTCCTTCTCTGTAAATGAACAGGATAAAAATCACTTTCTATATCAATCGTCCGCTAAATAAAGATTGTCTATTTTATTTCCGGAATATAAAGTTACATTAAGGTGGTTCTGCACGTTTGGATCGAATTTTTTTCTACAATGTAGAATTTGATTAAACTCTGATTTTTCAAAACTTCAAAATATACCTAGAAAATTCAGCAAAAAAAAATGATAGGGTCGTGTGCTTGATTTTTTGCTAGACTGATTTGAAAAATTTGGACCTCACGCAATTTTTCATAATTGGAGTCTTTGCGAAAATAGCAACTTTCAAAACATTTTCCCGAATAGAAAATTTTCCATAATATGATGCTTTAAAAGTCCACTTGGAGAATTAATAACATTCATTCCTTTTTAAGATGTTCACCCCCAAAATGTTGCCAAGCCCCCTTTACTGAAAGCATTGATGCCCCAAAAGAAAACCCTCTCCCCGGAAAGAGTTTCCCCTTTCTTGTAGCAATATTTTAAACCATTATAAAAAAGCGTTTTTTCTATCTCAATGCTTTTATATATACCCTCGTGATCGACCCCCTGGTATTATATTAATAATATTACGTATTGAAACCTTTCAAAAACAGTCAACAAAAAAGATTGCTAAGCCCCATTTCTGCAAGAAAACCCTCTTCCAGTGGAGAACTTCCTCTCTTGATGCTGTATTTAATTTTATCAAATGCGTTTTTAGTTCTCGTGCATATATATGTTTAACTTTAATAGACACTGTTATACATGTATATTCCTGTAAAAGTCCCCGGGGTCATAATAATGACGACAATTCAGTTTAAGCTAGACAGAGTAACTTTATTTTTTGTATCTTCATGACTGTGATCATACTTGATTTGCATAGAGTAAAAATATAAATGTCGGTTATTAGATATAAATTGACTATGATATATACATGCATTAGGCCAAAACAATATGTTTAACATGAACGAATGTAGCAATATGCAAAGTATTTGATATATGAGCCGTGCCATGAGAAAACCAACATAGTGGGTGTGCGACCAGCATGGATCCAGACCAGCCTGCGCATCCGCGCAGCCTGGTCAGGATCCATGCTGTTCGCTTTTAAAGCCTACTGCAATTAGAGAAACCATTAGCGAACAGCATGGATCCTGACCAGACTGCGCGGATGCGCAGGCTGGTCTGGATCCATGCTGGTCGCAAACCCACTGTGTTGATTTTCTCGTGGCACGGCTCATATCAAGATGAGTTCAGACCGCACCTTGATTTCTATAATGTAAGATGGTTATTTAACTATATAGTATTTCTTATAGTACTAGTATTTAACCATTACTATCAGAATGATTTTTCCAAAATCATATGGGAGGAAAAAGTAGTTCACTAGGTTGTGAAGGGATTTTACTTCCTTATTCGTATCATAATGTAACATACATGTTTCTATCCAGTAATTTCATTTCCGTGTAATCTACTTTAAGTTAAGTTTACTTAGGCCAAAAAATTAATGTTCAGTTTCTCAGGCCACTTTTTGCAAAAGGGGGGGTCCCAGTTAGGTGTCTGCGCAAAATGTTTTTTAATTTTATTTATATTTTGTGGTAATATACCTACATGTATTAAGTTTCATTATCAAGTGTTACTGTTACCAGTTTTGACTTACTTTTATAGATATTCACATTTAAAGTGGATGGGGTAATCCGACATGTGACCAGCCAGGAACACAATTTCTGTTATTTTTTTGAAAATGGTTCAAACTTTTTACCTGAAACTTTCACGATAAAATAACTATGCAATGGGCATTCACACAACATGTTGCATTTTAAATTGTACTGAATACTTTTTTCCGCATAGAGCCACAAAGTGGTCTAATCAAATTTACTGATTTTCAATGGACGAACTTCACCCAAAAGCTAAAACATTTTTTATTAGTTGAGATATTAAGGTGTTATTTTCAGCAGATATTGTAAACTAAATAAACATAAAAATGACAGTATATCAGTATACTCTGATTAATATTGGAAGAGTGGTACACTCTCAAACTGGGTAAAAGTGGGTGGGGCAAATAAATATTCGAAGCAACACTACAAAAATTGTGCAGTTGTTACGAAATGGCCTCAGATTGTCTATTACTATCGTAATTGTGCCCTCATGAGTGGTGAGGGCATATAGACTTGCTCTTGTCCGTGCGTCCGTCCGTACATCCGTCCGTGCGTCCGTCCGTAGTTCGTGACTCGTCTAGCTCAAAAAGTATTTGATATAAATTGATGAAACCTTGCAAGAGTCTATATCATGATATGAACTTGCGCACCTTCAATTTTTCGTCTGGCTCCGCCCCCTAATTTTAGAGTTACTGCCCCTGAAATAGTAAAAAATGCACATTTTTACCTTGTGACACGCCTAGCTCAAAAAGTGTTTGATATAAATTGATGAAATCTTGCATGAGTCTTTATAATGATATGAACTTGCACACCTCCTATTTTTCGTCTGGCTCCGCCCCCTATTTCTAGAGTTATGGCCCCTGAAATAGTAAAAATGCACATTTTCACCTTGTGACACGCCTAGCTCAAAAAGTACTTGATATAGATTCATGAAACCTTGCCTTAGTCTTAATCATGATATGAATTTGCGCATCCCCTATTTCTAATCTGGGTTCGCGTCCTATTTCTAGAGTTATGGCCCCTGAAATAGTCAAAAATGCACATTTTCACCTTGTGACACGCCTAGCTCAAAAAGTATTTGATATAAATTGAGGAGTGTTTATCATGATATGAACTTGCGCACCTACTGTTTTTTATCTGGGTCTGCCCCCTATTTCCAGAGTTATGGCCCCTGAAATAGTAAAAAAATGCACACCCTGTGTCCTACAGACACATTCTAGTTTTATTAAATACAGACTTGGTTGATAAATTTTAACAAAAAATTTTTCTCTTTAATAAGACTTTATATATGTGTGCCATGGAAAAATCAATGCAGAAAATTTAATGTTAATTTGAACAATAGCTTTCCTCAAAATATACTGCCTCAGGCAAAACTTTTGTTAAATACTTTGAGCTTTCAGGGTTAATTTGGTTTGTCTACATGTCATGTTCAATGTCCATGCTTTTTCCATGACACACATGTATAAAGCGGGAAATTTTTTGTTAAAATTTATCAATCAATGTGGTATTTAATAAAATTAAGATAGTAATAGACAATCTGAGGCCATTGCTTAACAACTGCACAAATTTTGTAGTGTTGCTTCGAATATTTATTTACCCCACCCACTTTTTCCCAGTTTGCGAGTGTACCACTCTTCCAATATTAATCAGAGTGTACTGATATACTGTCATTTTAATGTTTATTTAGTTTACAATATCTGCTGAAAATAACACCTTAATATCTGAACTAATGAAAAATGTTTTAGCTTTTTGGTAAAGTTCGTCCATTGAAAATCAGTAAATTTGATTAAACCACGTTGTGGCTCTGTGATGAAAAAACTATTCAGTACAATTTAAAATGCAACGTGTTGTGTGAATGTCCATTGCTTAGTTATTTTATCATGAAAGTTTCAGGTAGAAAAGTTTGAACCATTTTTAAAAAAATAACAGAAAGTGTGTTCCTGGCTGGTCACATGTCAGATTACCCCACCCACTTTAAATGTGAATATCTATAAAAGTAAGTCAAAACTGGTAACAGTAACACTTGTTAATGAAACTTAATACATGTAGGTATATTACCACAAAATATAAATAAAATCAAAAAACATTTTGCGCAGACACCTAACTGGGACCCCCCCTTTAATGAGGCAGTGCGGATTTATTTTTTATTTTTATTTTCTTTTTTATCAACGACATTGTCCGTTTTTTATGTATTCCAGTGATGTAAATCCATTTTAACACACTTAAAGACATTGCATTTATGTAGATAATAATTTATAAGAACAATACTTGTTCTGAAGGTTGCATTTGACACTCAATATATTCTGAGAAAATTACTATATATATTAAACAAGAAATTGTTGGAGCATGAACACCAGACGAACGTTTGTATATGATACCTTTGATGATGCTTTTCAATTCGTGTTGATAGGAACACTATGGTGGAATGTTGGCAGATTCAACCAATGTCCGGCAGCCCATTATTAAGCCCGGGGTCGTTGTGTAGGTGATAAAGTTCAGGACTTGTAATCTCGGAAATCTCTGAAACAGGATTATAAGTTCGGGTCATGCTACTAACTAGGATTCTTTATGTGAGAAAGTACGAAGTTGCTTTAGCTTCCAGTACTGGTCTTTCCCAGGAGTGATGGTTAGGTGAACTGACCGCCTGATATAACTGAAATAATGCTGAAAACGGGCGTACAACTGAATACTGAAACTGGCCCATATTAAACAAGTACTTCTGTTATATAACTGTTCTCAATGCAATAAAAAGACATAAACTTGAATTTTATAATAATATACGTTTATAGAATATACAGAACACCAAACGCCTATTATAGGTTATATAGCAGTTATTCGGTCAAAAATGTGCTTTGAAAGAATTCCCTAATAAATAGATTCAAATTTTTCAATTTTTCGCTCATTTGTGCGTATATCTGGGGCCGAATGGGCATTATTTCAATGGTGGAATGAATTTTACATAAAAAAACACTTCATGTTTATATTCACATGTTTTCGAGTTGTTTACTTGAAAACGAAAGTAGGGTGTTTATTCTGCGGACCGCTTCCTGAAATGCGACAATATGAGGGTACCTGACTTCAGTTGACTTGCATTTCACTGCATACTATTCAACACCCCTTTTGTATTTTCGTTTTTTTTTTTTTTTTTTTTTTTTTTTTTTTTTTTTTGTTGTTGTTTTGGGGTTTTTTTTGGGGGTGTTTTGTTGTTTGTTCTTTTTTTTGTTTTGTTTTAAGCAAATTTATGGATATCTTGTGGAAAATAGGTCTACGACGGAGTAAAAATCTAGAAACTGTATCAAAACTGTACTGAAGTAGCTGGAATTCATATGAAAAAAGAACAATTTCTTTTGTTGGTATGACAAGTTTTCTTGAAAACTCAGGTATTTGATAAGTTGTCATGCTTGTCACAAGAGTTTCAGGGTACTTTATTACATGGCAGTAAAACATTTTAATTATAATTAAGTAACTATTCCTATTGCCTATGGCATTGTGGAAGGTGTATGGTAAAAAGTAAGAGCCTTATGCATTACTCAAAAGTTATTTGTTTAAATATTTTCAGGGAATAAAGCTGTTTTGCATTTTCTAAAATGTATGAATAAGAGGAAAGTGATAGTCTATAATATACTAGTATGTCTTAGTCATTGTGCAAGATTTAATTAGAATAAATAGGATTCCTCCCCTGCAAATGCAACATAACAGCTGCTTATTCTACGCAGACATTGATGATTTGGAATATTGTCTTCAAAAGGAAGTTGTTAGGAATTTCAACCAGATTTTAGAAATAATCAATAATACTAACTCAAGGTCCATAACTCTTCTGAAAACAAGAGGGCCATGAAGGCCCTGAATCGCTCACCTGACCTACTGACCTAAAGATCATCAAGATTAACATTCTGACCAAGTTTCATTAAGATATTGTCATAAATGTGGCATTTAGAGTATTAAGTAGCCTTTACTTTGATTTGACCTGATGACCTAGTCTTTTACCCCACATGACTCGGATTAGAACTTGACCTAAAATCATCAAGATTAACATTCTGACCAAGTTTCATTTAGATATAGTCATAAATATGGCCTCTAGAGTGTTAACTAGCTTTTCCTTTGATTTGACCTGGTAACGTACTTATTGACCCCAAATGATCCAGATTCAAACTCGTTCTAAAGATCATCAAAGTTAACTTTCTGACTGAGTTTCATGAAGATACAGGTATAAATGTGGCCTCTAGAGTGTTAAAAAGTTTTTCACTTGATTTGACCTGGTGACCTAGTTTTTGACTCCACATGACCAAGATTCAAACTTAATCTAAAGATCATCAAGATTAACATTCTGACAAAGTTTCATGAAGTCATAAACAGTCATAAATATGGCCTCTAGAGTGTTAGCAAGCTTTTCCTTAGATTTGACCTGGTGACCTAGTTTTTAACCCCAGATGACCCAATATCAAATTCAAGATTTAATTAAGAGTAACATTCTGACTAAGTTTCATTTAGATTTAACCAAAATTGTGACCTCTATAGTGTTTAACAAGCTTTTCCTTTGATTTGACCTAGTTTTTGACTGTAGATGACCCAATGTCGATCTATTCCAAGATTTTATTAAGCGTAACATTCTGACCAAGTTTCATTAAGATTAGGCCAAAATTGTGACCTCTAGAGTGCTAACAGTCAAATAGTTGACGATGGACGGACGACGAACGACGACGGACACAGGGCGATCACTAAAGCTCAACTTGAGCACTTCGTGCTCAGGTGAGCTAAAAACAACATTTCAAGTGGGTATCTTCACAAGCTTATTAACATCCATGTGAAGTGTAATGCACAATCTGAAGAGCCATGATTCTGTTCTACATGGATGGAAAACAAGTGGACATATCTACGTGTTAACATGTCCTAACAGCGCAAATCAAAGACAATTGTAAATGCGTAATTCAAAAACAAAATTGATTTGATATCTATAACATGTTTATTTCCTTATGATTTATTTTTATAATTAATGCAGCAGAAAAGATATGAATGATAAGTACTAAAGGAATTATACGTGCTTTTAATCTTTTGAAAGATCATTGTATGATGTATCACAATTTTATGCAGAGATACATACATGACTATAAATGAAAAAAGAAGAATAAGCATATCAATAATACTTGAGAAATGAAATGAGGTTTTCATAAAATAATGTTTCATTATCTTTTTAAGCTTCATGTTTTGGTTCTACATTTGTACAGCATAGTTGACATTCTTAAAAGATAAAATAGAAATATACTGGCCATGATCTGTTGCAAAACCTAAGAAATTTTGGACTCTAAGGTTGACTGGGCAATTAACATGATTTCTGTATTTATCAGCATTGCTAATTTATTTAATACTTTTGGTTTAGATATTATTTTGAGCTGCTTTACACTTATCAGAAACATAGCACCGACTATAACCGACCACATGTGCTGCAATTAATTGTCTAAAAGTGACGAAAAATCTTTGAAAAACATCGAACAAGTAACTGTATCAACAAAGAACATTTGGGGTACAAATAATCATGGTCTTACACATACATTTTTAATAAAGCTAAAGCTTATCAGACTGATCTGCTGTACAACACTGACAATTTTCAGGTTTAGCTAGTGATCTAGCTTTTGCAAACAAGTGTCCATAGAATTGTTTAAACCAAGGTTCAACATCTTTGACATTGAGATGCCAATATCTTGGTTCTAAACGAAATCTGATAGTCAACATAGTCTCTTAATTATATCCTCTGGCTAAAACGTCCAGAGCAAATATGCAGTAAACACAACACATGGCACTGCTTCCACTTTGAAGTCGTATGTTGTTCCTAGTCAAGCTTCGTGTATTGTTGTCCAGGAAGGGTCGAATAGCTTCTTCTAAGGGTGGTATTCCATAAGAGTCAATGTAGATTGCTATATTTTCTCTGAAGTAAATAGCCACCCAATGTTCTCCAGATTTATCTGAGTCATGTGTGTTCACTACGTAAGCTTTCTCGTGACCAGAATTCTGCTCAGGTAGATGATCCTTGGGGCACACTTCTCCATTGAGTGTCCTCATTATAAACGATTTATCCAAGGTGTATTGGAGTTTATGGGTATTCATGATTCCAGACGTCTTTCGCTCGATCTGCCCATATACACCTCAAGCTTTCCCGTGGGTCTGATTGATGACGGTCTAGCTTCTCCGTTATATCTACCCTCATATGTAGGGCTTGTACTTTCTCACTGTCGTGCACGTCCATGAGCTCTAGTTTTGGATACCATTTTTCCATGACATTGTAGATTCAGTTGATTAAGAGCTTTTTCAATGTAAAACTCCACTCACTCGTTCGTAGATGTGAACAAACACAGTTTATGCTGTAACTGACTAGGGCGATCCACTTGACATCCAAAACAGTTCTTATGTACTTCATCGAAGAGAGTGTTTGAAGTTCTTCCACAACACAATCGTTTAAGGTGTTTCGTATATTCTTCAGTTTTCTTTTAAGTACCGGTTCGTGATATTTCACTTTCTCAGCATCTTCTCTGAGTTTTCTGGAAAAGACATGACCACCCGTGTTTAATAATCTGTGTCACGACTTCTCTCAGCCCGTTGATTTCAATGTGATTGTCAAATTCTGCGTACAGTATCATGTTCACGTTCAAGACTTAGGAAGTTGTTGTGCAAACTGAAGATCTATCTATCTCAGGTTCCCCGTTTTTATAGGGTGAAGTTGACCTTCCTCACAGCCTTGATCTGCGGTGAGGTCAATTCCCCAGAGAGTGTAGCCACTTTTATACATTGTCATAGTCAATCCAATCGACTGATTGGGTCCAAGAGCTCTTGTTGCCTGGTAGAATGACATGTATGATCGCATACAGTCTCCATTTTCATAATCTGGTTGGAAGGCTTTGTTGTGAATGATTTTCCCGTCGATACTGACTTCTAGTTTAGACAAAGGTAAATGTCTGAAATCAAACGGATTGGTGCAGTGGTCTCCACTCATAACTGCATTTCTCACCATACCAATGATGAGTTATTTTGGAAGTTATCCAAGAAACAAGTGATTATCAATTTAAGATCTCTGTCCATCTTGGACCATAAATGTTTTCACTAAAGAGCGTCGTGTCTTGATCTTCATGCTGATTTAAGGCCTGATTCGAATCATTGGCCACCATAGGAAGTAATTCATCCGTTCTCACATTGAATCCCACTTGTTGAAAATCATTTTTTCCTTCGGCGGTGCCTCTGACACAGAAGTTGTTGGAGGCTCTGTTCAACTTGAGGCGTATTTCAATTCCATTGGGGATGTAATTCTCTTATAGGAATAAATACAGATGTTTTCAACAGTACGAGTTCTGCGGCGTTTCCATCCTTCATTAGCTGCAGCTCGCGTATTATCCTGCATATGAGTGGCCGTATCTTTATCTCAGAGTTCAAAAGCTTGCAGTTACGTGTCTTTACATTCTTTGTTGTAGGACAGGAGATTTTCAATATTGGCTCTGTAAGGATAGGTGTGCGAGTTGCTCGAAATCAGTTTATTATTCAAATACAAATCAATGCTACTGAACATACTGTGGAAAAAGGTATTGATCACAGAAGTTTCAGAGTCAGCCTTCAGATCTGTTCCATCAGGATAAGTCACTTTGAATTTGATGTACAAATAGAGCTGATTCAAATCAGTCCATTTTTATGTTTGTGAAGGAATAATAAATTCGATGGGCGCTGAATTATTCAATGCAGAAACCGGGTAATGTTCCGTCCATTGTCAAACTTGCATGGCTGACATGGTTGAAGGTACAGCAGAAACATTAAGTTTCGCTCTGCTACACTCGCAAGAACCGCGTTGCTTCATATTTTAGTCGAAAAATCAAGAGGCCTAGAATGTCTGAACCTTCTGTGAATACGTCTCAACGTCCTTCCTCGACAGATGAAGACAGACTACGAGACTTTTGGTCCGAGAGCTCACGGACTTTTATTGCAACAATTGAGGCCAAAAGAAGTTTATATATTTTTGGAAACAATATTTCATAACCTCCATGAAAACCTATTTCTTAAGTGTCAAAGCCGTGCCTATCTATATTTTGTTAACTTATGTTTGTGATAGGGGAGGTAATACTCAGTTGTAAAAATATTAGGGGGTGGGGTAAAGTTAACGTCTGCCAGTTTTTTCACTGTTTCATTACAGTAACAATTGGATTGTCAGTAAATGTGTATATGTCAAACAATGACAGCAATAAGAAATTTATCAAAATGGGATGATGGGCAAACTTGATATTCAAGGTCAAAGGTCAAATTTATTTGAAAGTCACAAATTTTGGCATATTTGAAACTTATTTTTATTTTCAGAAAATAGTTTGTTATCATAAACCACTCATCTTTATCTATGTAATGTGTATATATAAGTAAAATTCAGAAATGCAAATATCATTGCAAAAGGTCAAGGTCAGCCCTGATGATTGACGGTCAAAAGTCATTTTCATGCACAAATGTTAAAACTGTTACCATTACCTTTTGTAATCTATTTAATACGTCTTCACATTATTAGTCACTGAAAGTAATTCATTTTAATGTTTGTATGTCAGGCAAAGTCAGCATTGAAAATGTAACACCAAAACTACCAAGAGTAAAGTTAATATCAGAGGTCAAAGGTCAAATTTGTGTAAAATAAATGCATTAATAGCTTCCTTTTTGAAAAATAGCAGATACCTTTTTACATCATTAGCAATTGCTCGTGATTTAGTTTGATGTATATATGTCCCACAATGTCAGTAATAAAATATAGTCTGGAATGAGTCAAGTTTAATGTGATATTACGGGTCAAAGGTCATTTTCAAGTAAAAGGATGAAAAAATAGCTCTTTAACTTTTCTCTTTGTTGATATGACCTTGTCGATATTAGTCAATGATATCTGTTCATTTTATTGTAAAAATGTTTGGCAATGTCTGGTTTGCACATACAATTTCGAAACATTCAAGGTTAACCATAAAATCAAAGGTCAAAGGTTAGAAGAGTGGATATACAATAATATCACCTGTTTTTAATAATTATTATTGTTTAAAAGTATTTGTTTTGTCATGTTAGCAACACATCTATGTTCATGTTACTGTATATTTGTCAGACGATGTCATGAAAGAGAAAATAAGTCAAGGTCAAACCTGGTTTAAAGGTCAGGGGTCATTATTACATAAAAGATCACAGTAGTAGTAATCTTACCCATTACTATGTTCAAAAATAATTTGTTGTTACAATTCACTGTTAGTAATTTATTTGATGTATACATGTCAAGCAAGGGCAGGAATTTAGGTCTTAAGTCTTGAATGAGTCAAATTCAAATGTGATATTAAGGGTCAAAGGTCATTTCCAAGTGAAAGAATGAATAGATAACACTTTACCTTTTCTCTTTGTTGATAACATCTTGTTGATATTAGTCAATGACATCAGTTCAGTTTAATATATAAATGTTAGGCACTGTCTGGTATGCACATACAATTTCAAAACATTCAAGGTCAACCATAATATCAAAAATCAAATGTCAAAACAGTGTGTAAAATGTTGCAATATTGTCACCTATTTGTAATAATTATTATTGTGTAACAGTATTTATTTTGTAATTTTAATGACTGATCGTTGTTCATTTTACTGTATATTTGTCAGGCGATGTTATCGAAGAGAAAGTATGTCAAGGTCTACCCTTGTATTGAAGGTTTGGAGTCATTTTTGTATAAAAAGCACAAAATGTAGCATACTTACTCATTATTTTGTTCAAATATAGCTCGTTATTATTCATTGTTACCAATTTACTTTGATGTATACATGTTTAGCAAGGTCAGCAATTTAGTTCTTATCCGAATAAGTCAGAAGCAAGCCTATCATTTAAGGTCAAAGATTAAATTTGTTTTAAAAATTCGCAAAAAGCACCATTTTTGCAATGACTTTTCTTTATTGCTTTAGGGTATTTTTGTCACTACTAAAACTAATTATTTATCTTAAAATATCTAAAACAGACAATATCACTGTTGAAATGATAATGAAAAATTGTTCCAGGTGAAACCTGACTTTAAAGGTCAAAGGTCATTTTCACGTAAAAATTCAAAATACAGCATTTTTTTTCTTCGTTAAAATTTTACATGTCATTTCTTTCATTGAAAATAGTTTTTCTTATGTATAATTGTATGGCAATATCAGCAATGCAGATCTAATTCCAAAAACAGTGACTGGTAAAGCTTAGATCAAAGGTTAAAGGTCAACTTTGTGTGAAAGATCGCAAAAGTAGCATTTTTGCAATACCTTTCATTGTTTATAAACGTTTTGTCATGATGATATCATCAGACATGAGTCCATAGATCAGCCCTGATGTTAATGGCTAAATTTCATTTTCGGGTAAAAATTCAAAAGTTAGCACTGTAATTTTATTTCTTTGTTAATAAGATATCTTGTCGTTATAACTTGATGTTAATTCATTTTCATGTTGACCTTTACTTGCTTCCTTACTTACTGCATTTCAGCTTCTTATGGCTGTTTCATATTTTAAGGTCAGATGTGGCAATGAATTGTACCGTATTCTGCAGGTCGCTGGCCTCTCCCCACAGCTTGGTCTCAAATGAGATGTCTGTGAACCAAACATTCTGGCGTGCTTCTTCCAAATAGGCACAGGTCTGCAGGATGATGAATGGTGTCTGTTTGTTACTCTAATCCGCACAGTTAATTAGCTGTCTTTGCAGCACCAAGCTTCTTAATGTGTTTTATCAGGCCACAGTGTCCAATGCACACCTGGAGGATAGTTGTTTGGATGTGCCTGATTAGCTTGTGTAGACTGTCATGATGGGGCAGGTAGCCTCCATTTATGTTCTTCCGGTCTGATGCAAAGCTGTGCTTCAGTAGAGTCTGAACATCTCATGTATGAAGTTGAGGCTGTATTTGCATGGCTGCTTCCTTTGCAGTTTGTCTGCAGCTTCATGCCCGGCTATGCTACATTTATGCTCTCAGACAGGAGATGTATGTTTTTAGCAGCGGTCTCGTTAAGATGTCTGATTGACCTGTTGAGAGAGCCAGAAGAAGAGTTGACTCAGATTCTGTTAGGAAAACAATATTTCCCTTTTCTCCTCGCTCATACAATTGGAGTATGGCCAATGTGGGGGCTTGCATCTCGGCTCTGAAGTTGGAGCATCTCTTGCCGACTGAATAAGAGGGAGTGAGAGTGGAGCTGTCTTGATATTTGATGAAGGAACCACTCCCAGCATTCTGAAATGTTTTTTCCACTAATCCATAGGTATATGCTTGGATGCAAGAGTGTGCTGGATGCCTGATGCTGTTTTTCCACCTCCAATCTGGTCTTCGAAGCACAATGTCTAGGACCCCATTGATCGGGTACAAGGGGCTCTGCCTCTGCGTCCATTGCTATTGCTTTCAATTTTTGTAGTTCTTTGACAATATGATTGAGACTCTGTCATTTCAGTCTGTTCTTGGTTTTGCTGTCGAGTTTTGAGTAGATTGGATGTGATGGTAGTCTCTTTGCCTTCTCTGCCAGCACAAGGGCTTTTGTACTCTCGCCTTGTCTCAAATGGCTCGAGGTTAATGTCTTTTCCTTATTTCTTTATTAGAGTTGTTTTCATTGGTTAGAGAATTATCCTCAGGCCTGAATTTCGAACCTTGTTTTGTTTATCTTTACTGGTTTAGGAAGCTGTTACCCATGAGGTGGACGCGTACTCTGTAGTTGGCCGAGCCAATTCTTTATACTGTGAGTTCCTTGAAGACTTTTACATTTGACCTTTAATGTCAGGTTAGGCCTTGACTAATTTTTCATAATTAAGAAAGAATTAAGAAAGAATGATATCATCTGTTATATATACCTTTAAACAAATAATGATTCGTCACTAGTTTTGACAAAAATACCCTACAAATGAAGAAAATTCATTGTACAAGTGCTGTGTTTGCTTATTTTCACACAAATTTGACCTTTGATGATAGGTTTGGCTTTGACTTAAGACCTACATTGCTGCCCTTGCTTGACATGTATACATTAAAATAAATTGCTAACAGTGAATTGTAACAATAAGCTAATTTTAAACATAGTAATGAGTTAGATTACAACTACTCTGATATTTTATGCAAAAATGACCCCTGGCCTTTTAATTAGGTTTGACCTTGACTTATTTTCTCTTTCATGTTATCGTCTGACAAATATATGTAGTAAAACGAATATAGATCTGTTGCTAACATTACAAAACAGATACCTTAAACAATAATAATTATTAAAAGCAGGTGATATTATTGCAACATTTTTCTCACTCTTTTGACCTTTGACCTTTGATATTATTGTTTACCTTAAATGTTTTGAAATTGTATGTACATACCAGACATTTCCTAACATTTAAACATAAAAATGAACAGATATCATTGACTAATATCGACAAGGTATTATCAACAAAGAGAAATGGTAAAGAGCTATTTTTCCATTCCTTTATTTAAAATGAACTTTGACCCTTAATATCACATCTGAACTTGACCCATTCCAGACTGTATTTTATTACTGACATTGTGAGACATATATACATTAAATTAACTAACGAGTGATTACTAATATTTAGAAAGGTATCTGTTAATTTTCAAAAAGGAAGCTATTTATGCATTTTTCCCCCAAATTTGACCTTTGACCTCTGATATTAGCTTTACCCTTTGCGGTATTTGGGTTACATTATCACTGCTGATTTTGCCTGACATACAAACGTCAATCATCAGTGCTGACCTTGACCTTTTGCAATGATATTTGCATTTCTGGGTTTTACTTATATATACACATTACATAGATAAAGATGAATGGTTTATGATAACAAACTATTTTCTGAGAATAAAAATAAGTTTCAAATATGTCACATTTTGTGACTTTCAAATAAATTTGACCTTTGACCTTGAATATCAAGTTTGCCCATTATTCCATTTTGATAAATTTCTTATTGCTGTCATTGTTTGACATATACACATTTACTGACAATCCAATTGTTACTGTAATTAAACAGTGAAGAAACTGGCAGACGTTAACTTAACCCTACCCCCTAATATTTTACAAGTGATTTTTACCTCCCCTATCACAAACATAAGCGAACAAAATATAGATAGGCACGGCTTTGACACTTAAGAAATGGGTTTTCATGGAGGATATGAAATATTGTTTCCAAAAATATATAAACTTCTTTTGGCCTCAATTGTTGCAATGAAAGTCCGTGAGCTCTCGGACCATTTTGTTTTGAGCCTTTTATAGTTTTGATCAAAGATTCTCCCAAGGATAAAACTGCAGCCTTCCCAGTAGACTTTAACGCCCATTTTCCACATGATATCTTTGGCTGCAAGCATACTTTCTTTTAACCCTTCACGTTTGCCTGCATTAAATGCTGATTTAGCCAAGAGTGCTACCAAAGGAATTGTCGTTTTGATAGAAGATTTAAAGATAGACCCAAGTTCATGACCATATTGGCGAGAAACATCACGATATACGGGATACATTGCGATCAATAGTTAAGTCGTAATTTTTTTTCGAAAATGTAACTTCACTACAGACTTGCCAGCATCAAACTGAACGGTTTGTCCAGTGTCTACCCTTATATTTATACCTATTTCAACAAAACTGGATTTGGCGATTGGGACATAATGCAAATTGACAAATTCTTCGAAGCGCAGTAGTTTTGTCTGTCACCTCCACGTTAGCCGAATCTGACTGAGACACCCTGTTAAAATGTAGTCTTTTATACCAAATGACTTTTTAGAATCCAACTGTCAAATTTCTTTGAATAACCTTCCGAAAGAACTTTAATTTCTTTGATTTTTTTCCACCTACTTTCCTAGTGCGGCGAGCAAGGACTGATTCAATTTCGTAAATAGCTTTGTCTTTTAGTCTGAATTTCAGGCAAATAAAAGGATCCTTCAATTTTTCCACACCCAAATCTTCTAACTGAATGGTTGGTGGAAAAGAACGGCGGATGTGAATGTCCTTGAATAATTCTTTGGTCCAGTTTGGGAGATACCATTTGTGAAAAGTTCGCTTTGTTTTGTTGATGCGAACTAAATCACCAATTTTGACCGAGATAGGTTTTGATTTTGTTTTTGATCCATACAAGTGTTGTGATACTTCAGGTTCTGTGTTTTCAGTGACTGATGCAGGTGATGTTTGAATACTCCGTTGAAAACTTTGGTTGTAAGCATGAACCAAATCATCTAAAATATCAAAGTAACGTCGCGTATTTTTTTTTTTTCATATGTGAAATATTTCCACATGCGACTTTTCAAACTTCTTTGAAATCTTTCAACAATGCTGGCTTTAGTTTCAGGATTTTCTATGGTGAAAAAATATGAATATGTTTGGACTTAAGAACTTTTGAAAGCCTTTATTTTTGAAATCAGACCCTTTGTCAGTTTGCAAGGACTTTGGGGATCGACCTGAAGTTTTTAAAATAGACTCAAACGCAGGAATCAAAGTTTTACCTGTTTTATTATAAATTGGAACACCCCAAGCATATTTTGAAAACACATCAATGACACAAAGCAAATAACGAAACTGATCATTGTCTTTCATTAACCTCTGTAAATCTGCTAAATACGCTTGCCACTGATGATCAATCCCGCCCACCTTTGTGTAGGTTTTCTGTTCGTGCAACCATGATTTGACTTGATCTAAAGATTTGATCTCTTATCGAGCTGACCGAAATAGTTTTTGTACACCCGAAACTCCTGCAGGATGTTTAGGATCGTAGTAGATTTTACGAAGCACTATCTCTTCTTTACTGCCCATGTTAAATAGCGTCCCAAGACTGGGACGTTGAAGCTCTTGGTTCACGCTTTATAGACTTAGGTGGTGTAAGCGGAAAGTAGGAACTGGTCTAAAAAAAAATTAATCCCCATCATCTTCGTCCTCGGACCCGTCTATCAGCATCCATAACTAGCGCTGTCTGTTACCAACATATTCCTGAGGGACATTAGATTCTCTCAGACCTCAAGACAATTCTTGCGATCCTCTTGGGTTTTGCGTTATCGGAGGACATCATTGACGAAATCAATCATATTAGATCCAGATATAGGTTTTACGTTGACTTCTAAATTTCCCTGAGCATTCAGCATCCCGTGTCTTTCTGCAGCTCTGATGTTTGTGTGATGTTACGGTTTGGTGGTAATCTTGAATGTTGCTGTTGCTCTGTTTTCCAACGATTCATCTCTTCCAGCATTTTAAACGGAACAATGGCCATCTTCTTCATATTCTATTAATCATTTCTGTAATTTTTTCTCGAGTACAGGTGCTAGCGCTAAAGCTAATATTGGTAAAAATCCTCCTTTTTGATTTAATATTTGTTCTTTCTTCTGGACAGGAATCTTTTTGTTTGCCAAGTCCAAAAGATGTTGACGCTTTGGATGCAACTGGCGCTTCTGAACGTCTGATAGAGATACATTCCCTTTTAAAACATTTTGACAGCACTCTCCCTCACAGTTGATTAGATCTTTAGGCGCTTCCATGATTACTTTTCTTTTCTAAACTGAGGCTGTGCCTTGCCTAAAGCCAACATCATTGCCCCATGTTTCTTTATCAACGGTGTTTTATGTTTAGCTATTCTTTTGCATACCATCTTAATGTCTGTCCCAAGAACAAATGATTTGTTTCTATGAATGCTCAGGCTTAAATAGGCGACAGGACGTCTAAGGCTGTTTTTGCAGCATCACTGATCGAACCTGATTTAAGCGTAGATACTTGACGATTCAGTTGTGAAAATCGGGCTAACACTCCACTCGGATACCCTGTAAATGAGGAAGAAGGTAAGCTTGCCCAAGATGGAGTTCCACACGAAATACTGGACAAAAACGATCTTGGGGTTGAGTTTCGGGATGGAGGCGTGATCGAAGTTCCTCCAGGTGTTAATTTGCTAACAGTCCATTTACCGATTGGAATCAAATAGGTTAAACCATAATGTTGGTTCACCACCACGTTATCGAATCTTAATTTAGGCGTATTAAGAACAGAGGGTGGGGTCGTACTCTTGGATCTCGATTGCATTGGACTTGGAGTTTAAAATCCAGACATGATACTGATGGGAGAAAGAGAGGAGACCTGACTTGTTTTGCCTGATCTATTACTTCAGAGACACGACAGAGTGGTCTCAAAGGCGAGTGTTGTCTTGGTGAAGATATTCGTCTTACAGTCACAAACCAATCACCGAGTTGAGTTTCCTCATGGGTGCTGGAAGTGTCCTTCCTCTGGTCTTGCCCGATTTCTTAACTTGTATTTTGACTTTAACGGTGATTTGTGTTTCTTGGTTGGTGTTTTGGCAGATCTCTTTTTGCGTTTCTTGGCTGCTGACGTTTTGACAGATCTTTTCTTGACCGCCTTGTAAAATTTTCTCAAAGTCTTTTTGGACGTCCCAACGAAGCAGACTTCGAAATATAACACCACCAAGAAATCCATGGCCTCCTGGTTTCAGTATCAATTTACGTTTGGTTTCTGTTCATGAAATTCAGTCTTTTTAGCCTGTTGAATCTTTTTCTGCATGATGATCTTTGCTGCTAAAGTAAACCATTTGATCATTTCAAGCAGACCAGCTTGTAATAACTGTTGTCTTTTATGAATATTTTTCTCCTGACTGAGCGATTTCAAGGCTGTGATGACAGCTTTTGGTGTGTAATCCATGACGAATTGTCTTAAAGGGAATACCTTCTTCCTATAATTTCTTCTTTTATACTAGTCCCTTGTACACAACATGTCCTCGATTTCATCCAGTCACCCAACGATGAAAAATATATGTTCTCAGTCTGTAGGACTCGGGAGTTCTTAGATGAAAATTAATCATTAAATATCCATGAGGGACTGAAATGGCGTCTCATCAGGCTTGGAGTAAATGTGGCAATTGAATCTGACTTGCCAATACTTTGATTTTCCCTTTATCTCTGGTATTTTGAAACAGAATTATGTAATGCGCATTCCGACTCATTGTTCTGCTTGCATTGGACTGTAAAAAACATGTTCTGGGAGATATAAATCACACTGGCATAAAGATGATGTCCTTTTCTTGTAAACCAAAGTTTGATTTGTTTCTTCAGCTCTATCGCCGAACATGTCGTCAAACACCACCAAATAAGGAATAATGGTATCGCTGAAAATCTCCTCATCGTCGTCGGGGATGCCTTTGACAAAACTTGATATAAGGTCCTTCTCTTTCTTGCAACATAGCGTAGGTAGACTGCCATTATTTGTTACACCACACCACTTGTTGTGGTACAGTTTGAAACACATCCGTTTTAAACTCAATCAATTGTTTAACAAATAGTGTTCTATCAGATCCACTTGGTCCAGAAATAAAAAATATTGCAGGAGTGTTGAAAAAATAAACTACTTTCTTCCATGATGGTTTCAACAATAATGACAATATATTCTGTTTAACATGTTAATTTATAATGACAAAAACAATGTTCACAACAAAACAATGGTTAACTATTATTTAACAAATAAATGTCTTCTATCTTGTCATCTATATTCCACTCTAATTTAATGTTTTCAATGTCATAGTTATAAAGTTCACATAAATAGTTTAAACTGTCAAGATCTTTCATCATACGAACAGTCATCAATATCATAAGTGCCATTTTTTCCTGTTTGCTTGATGCTTTATCCATTAATCTCATTCAGTTGATGACATGAGTGATTGATTCTCCAGGTGTAAAGATGTTGTTGTAATCTGTGCTGGTCATTCAGGGACAGCAATTCTGATGCTACCATATAATGCACCCACAAAAGTGACTTGAATCATTTGATTCTCAATGACTGCTCCTTGCCGAAGTGTCAGCGTTAATAGTCCCGACTCGTCAACAAATAAGTAATACTTGACAATGTGCATGACACAATGCATGACTTGGTGATGTCTGGATTCTTTACTTACCCTGGCTTGACAAAACAACCATTTCATCGCATACTGATATAATGAGTTTGAGAGACAACACAGCTGCCTTGTTCGATATCATGTTTACGAATGATGCTTTTTCTATTGTGTCACTAGTATTTACCATTCTCGATCAGCATGGTAATCACGTTACATGGTCAGAATGTTGACGTAGACTCTATCAGCTTCATCCATCATTTTAGGTTCCATCGTGATGTCACAGGTACAATATGAATTTAGTTCCAAACTGTGTTCACACCACTCAAGTTCAATGTCAGAATGATATTTACACATGTATTTTTGGAGCATGTACATCCGTTTAGAGAAATACATATCCAACTCTATCCTTACTTTGTTATGTCCTTGTACTTTACGTAGAGACACCCTTTCGCCCGCAGAAAATCGCGTGAAGCACACTCTATATCTACAAAATAATGCTCGCCAGGCAAACTGATACCCATGTCCGTATATGGGTCACGAGTGTGATTCTACATTTAAATTTGTCCTGTTTCTTATATAGGTTGTGATTATTTCTACTCAAGTTTCTGCCGAAAAACCAAGATGTACTTTACTGTAATGAACGTCATAAATCCATACTTTGTGATGTACTGGACACACTTCCTTGAGTATAGCAGCAAAGGAATTCATCATATTCTCGAATACTCCCGAGCCATTTTCCATGTCAGAATGATTTCGTCTGTTTTTGTCTTGAAATATAACATTACTTCTGTTTGTTAATTCTATTCAACACACTTAACTTGCTGAAGTCAGTTCTGATTCATACAAAAATTTCAGACGTTTTTCATGTAAAAAAGTACTGCCCCTTCTCCAGTCGTCTATATAGAAATGGATACTTTCACCATCAGCAACGAAAACTTTCCATTCAGTGCCCGCTTAGCTCAGTAGGGAGAGCGTTGGTCTACGGATCGCAGGGTCGCTAGTTCGATCCCCGGGCGGGGCGTATGTTCTCCGTGACTATTTGATAAAAGACATTGTGTCTGAAATCATTCGTCCTCCATCTCTGATAATTCATGTGGGGAAGTTGGCAGTTACTTGCGGAGAACAGGTTTGTACTGGTACAGAATCCAGGAACACTGGTTAGGTTGACTGCCCGCCGTTACATGACTGAAATACTGTTGAGAAACAGCGTTAAACCCAAAACAAACAAACAAACAAACAAAAGCTGTTAATAGCTTCCAGGTTAATGTTTGCTTCTTCTTGTTCTACTGCTTTTGTTACAATAGTTTTAAACGTTGAAATGTGTCAGGTTAATTCAACCATGCACGTATCTGACGGTTTGACCCAGACCATTTTTCTTCACAACTGATGTGAAATAAAACCACAGAATACAATTCAAAATCTAGAATACGATACATCGAAATCCAGGTTGTTTCTACAAAATCTCGATATACCCGCTGACATACATCTGTAGAAAGCACGTCCAGCTCATTTGATGTCATGTTTACGACTGAAGATGCCCGTAAGGCACGGTCTTATATTGATCCACAACGACACGTTTGGCATACACTGAATGGAAAGACTTGGTCTGGAGTTCACTGGTGACCTTTCTATCTCCGTGCCTTTTGTTCCGCCGAGATTTACCTCTGGGACTTCTGTAGAATGGGGAATCTAAGAAAATATATAGAAGAAAGATCCATCCTCTTTTCCAGCAAGTTTTATTTTATTATTCTCCTCCATAAAAAAGTTGACAGAATGATCTTACATATCAAAATGTATGTATGTCTAATGATAAACATAAACATATTTTGAATATACATATAATCCAACAGAAATTAATACAGATTTCTAGTTATGAATTTTTATGTTTCTTTGCATAAGCAAAGTCACTAAGATTACATTTTTATCTCATTATAAATATGAAACAGAATATAAGGATTTCAGTTAACAAATGTCTGAACTGTAATTTTGTACCAAATCATTCACTGAACATACCTTATAGATATTGAAATATTGTCAAAAATTCAAGATTATAAGATTCTTTCACTGGTTGTAGGTGCAGATGGGAATTTCCGGCCTCGAGGGTAACTGTTTAGACGGTAACGAGGTTCCTACCGAGTTACCGCCAAAACAGTTACCCGAGAGCCGGATATTCCCATCTGCACCTCTAACCAGTCACAGAATCTTTTCTTGCATACCGATATAAAGATATAATAATAAAAATAAAATCAGTCGAACGGCTTTCTTTTTAGAACTATTTCTTATAGCAGCTTATTTAAACAAAGCGCGGGAAACCAACGTCCGTAAACAGGAAAGACGTCATGACGTCTCAAAGACAAATAACAATGTTTAGTTCCGGTTTTGTTTTATCAGTTCCAGCGTAACGTTATGAATTTTTGATAAAGTAACGTGTTTTGAATCGAGAAATATACTATCAGGAACAAAGAGGAACTGTCAAGGTATTGGATTTTTATTCCGTTTTTCGAAATAAAATATAAATAACTACATAAATCTTTTATATAAATGTAGTTCGTAATACGTCATTTAAAGCACGAGAGGCATCTTACACCCCAGGGTGTAAGATGGATTTTTCCAGCACCGGTAAAAATACCGGAAATCCCCGTCTGGTATGCAAGAAATAAAATTCTTACAGGTATTTTAAGGTTAACATACCATTATTACACAAAATGATATCAAGAAAAATATGAATGCATTATCCATGAAATGAAATATTAACCAAATTCAAAATATTTAAGTTCAATCAGGAACTTAAAGTTTATGTACAAACAAATTATTTACACCTACAAAGATTTTGCTTCTAACAAAAATGGTCAGAGCAATGTCAGATAACAACTTGATTTAATTTGACTTCTAAACTTAATTATTTCAAATAACTTCAAAGAAATACATAGGAACTCACTTACCTATGAAAATATATAGAAGAAAGATCAATTCTCTTTTCCAGCAAGTTTTATTTTATTACTCTCCTTCATAAGAAAGTTGCCAGAATGATGTCTGCCTGCTGGAAAAAGGGATCTTTTGAGGATTTCTCTCGTTGGCCATTGGTCACCGTAACTTGACCAATCCAAATGCAAAATTTCAGATAAGTTAAATAAGGCGGAGATGTTAAATTTCTAGTTTAGTAGTAGAAAAAATTATGAAAATCTTTAACACGTTATACATGTCAAGCAAGACAAACTATTACCTATGTTTTTGGAACAATACAGCTTAACATTTGCATTAACATTAGATCAAATCCTTTGAAACTAAGGAAAGTGCTAAGCGGGCTTAATGCCTAGCTACAGATGTTAGGATATTGAGACTACTTAGTAGGAATTGGAAAGAATTTAACAAAGTAATGCTTATCTAAAAGATTATTTTCCTAACTGTGGGAATATTAAAAAATATTAAAAATGTAAAAAAGAGAACAATAAACAAAGTATTTTACTACTAATAAATGAAAAATAAAACATAAGAAATTTACATAAAAATCAGCATAACACTTTTGATACTGTATCTTATTCAGTGAGTTCTGAAAAGGATTCCCTTTTTTGGACAGCTTGTAACATACTGTTAAAAGTTACTTTTTGAGTGGTATTGTAATCTGGGGTAATGCCTTTGACCTTGCACAGTTTGGCGTTCCCCATTGACATTGTACTGGTAACCGTAGTTTTAGGACCCAGGCTAACGTACTTGACAGTTCTTCCATTGGGTACTTCATCAGTCCACTTTCCTAATCGGCTGTCTGTAATGGGGATGTTGTATTTATCAGGGTCGTAAATGTACATCCAATTGTCTATGCCAAAGTACAAGACCCGATTCCATAAACGTTCAAGGACTAAGTACAGTTCTAACCTAGCATAGGCAGTGACCAAAGCTGCAACCACCCCACTGGCAGCATCATGGGGTTCTGACATATCCATGTAATCGGAATAAATGATCAGAGAAAATTCGTCATGTTCAAAGAAGTCAAAGTAGTGGACTTTTTGTGAGGGTCAGCCATGATCTCGTATAACCTGGCTGCCTTGTCAATGTACTCCGATTTGAGCAAGACATTGTTTTGAGCATTTTTCCCCAGAGAAAATTGAGCATGGTTTTGGCCACGGCCCTTTGCCGGGATTCTTTTCCACATCTTCAAGGATGATATCTTCGGCCTGAAAATAGTCGCTTTTGAACTTATCTTTATCTGCCTGAGTTTTGACCTAGTTGGGATGATCACTGGCCTCCTGTTTTCTCTTCAAGTACTTATTGATGTATTCCTTATAGACAGTGTCGCTACATTCCTTGAAATGCCAGATTTGATACACTTCAAGGACTTTGTAACCTTGATCTAAAGCCTTATTTAATTCCACTAAACTCCAAACCCCAACCAAGACCCTTTCCACCTCTGAGTGAAAGCAGGTCTGAAAATAGAAATCTACCATACAACTCTAAAAAATTTACATTCACTAATAGTTAGAAAATTAACTTTATGAGGCCTGGCAAGAAACAGAAAATGAATACCGTCAAATGTTTTCATACAGATGCTGGTATCGACACTGATATCTTTTTCTATGGTAGAGAGGTTTTGTAACTTTTTGATAAAATCTGTTGTGTCTTTTACATAATTACATAATTCCACGTATGGCTTCAAGATCTATCTACATATGCAGACATATTTTCAGTTAAAGCTTCACAACCAGAAATAACAGGTCCCCGGAGTAACCTAAGGGTAAATCTGGGTCAAACATTTTATTAATTTTAGGTTTATATAATTGTGGCACTCTGTCTGTACTTGAGGGTCATAGATTTTCTAAAGTTGATTCTCTTATATTATCTAAAGAGTATCATGTATGTCTTTACTAAACGCTTTCTGTGGGTTTTCATCATGTCTCTTATAATATTTATCTAGCTGTCTATAAGCTTAAGAAATGTAATCCTCTTTGTTCATTATAACGACACTGGAACCTCTGTCTGCTTTCTTCATGACAATAGTTTCATCTTGACTCAGTTGTTTTACGCCTCTTGTTCTTCTTTTGATAAATTAGATCTGTATTTGTATTTTTGTCACTAAGCAAAATTGCATTGCTATCTGCCTCTGTATTAAAATCAAATGTGGAGTCTTTACCAGATATGGCTATAAAAATAGATTTAGAATTATATTTAAAAGATGCAAAGTACTAGTAGTCTTTAAGATATAAATTTCTAGTGATTTCGAAAATATCTTGCTTCAGCTAGATAACATTATGATGTTTGGCTTCGGACAATATTTTAAACCTTTAACTAGTAGTCTAAATGTAAGGCTAATGGAAGCGGGACAATCTACAATAAATAATTAAGCCATTCGTTTTCTTACAACAATTATTCCCTTGTTTCCAAAATGTTTGAATCTTATTTCATACCACACACTCATTACAGCAAATAAATAAACAAATAGAAATCTGCCATATAACTCTAAAAAACTTACATTCACTTAGTAGTTAGAAAATTAACTTTATGAAGCCTGGCAAGAAACAGAAAATGAATACCGTCAAATGTTTTCGTACAGATGCTGGTATCGACACTGATATCCTTTTTTCAATAAAAAGGTAATATTTGTCGGTAACTTTTATGTATGCACTTCTGGTACATATTTTTACATTTATAAATTGTTATGGTAGAATCAATATGTTTCTTGATGTTGGGTCAGGTATACCCTTGAAAGCGAAATGAACATATCAAAACTAAACCTTTTCCGATTAAGAACGGAGAAAGAGCTATGCAATGCGCTTGCTTATCTCTTTAAATCAATTTTGCACATGTACCTCTTTTCATAAAGAAATGAAAGTTTTCAAGAGTAATTGTATCCCTGTGCAACACCTTTGCCAACCATTGGTCCATTCTCGTGTAACAACAGAGCTGGCCAAACAACAAACTTTATTAGTGGTCCACTAGATGTGTATTCTTTATACATATTCTTGTCAAAATTAACATCCTTGTTCGCATCAACCATATGAAAATTCATTGAAGGTGCCTGAACAACCATCATCCAACATAGAAATGTACATTTCCTTATGAATGGTTTAAGCTCCGGAACAAACTCTCCATCTATCCAGCAATCACTTGTGTAAGCCTTAAAACACAAGTATATATGTAAAACGAATGCATGAAAGTAAAATATTATTGTCTACAATATAATATCACTGCAATATTTACGGATGAAGTGAAACAATAAGAGAAGTAAATGTAATATATAGAGCTTCAATTTACCCTTTCCTCGGAAAAGTATAGCGTTCAATCGTGCCATATTCAGGATCGAAAACAGTTCAAAGGCAACATTAATTTAGATATGATATGGCTATGATGTCCATGCAGTAATATTCAAATGTATTTTAATACAGAACTTGTTTTGAAAATGAAGTGCTCTTTTAGTCAATCTATGTGTATGTTTTATTTTACAGTCAAAATAAATATTGAATTGAAATAATTAGTTTAACATATAAGCTGCCACTTTCACAACAACCATTTTGCTTACATAGTTACAGTATGTTAAAAGGAAAAAGTGTCAACAGTGAATGAAAGTTACCTTCTGGACAACTGGGGCCATGGACTCCGCTATCTCCTTTCGCAACGTCTTTATATGACTCGAGACTACGTCTGATTTTTCAACCTGTAAACAGGTTAAACAATTTAAAATTTATTCAGACACTACAGAAACCATTTATAAAAGCACTGTAATATCTTAATGGTACTTGTGTCAAACTTTAATTATTAAAAACATTTTTCGCTTTATACGCCTTTAAATAATTCTCAAACATATGGAATAATATATTTGCTGTTCTATGCTATTACTTCAAAACATATAATTTGTGTCGAAATGAAAATGAAGTGCTCATCATATGCCTGTAAGTAGTAAAAAAACATTTTAAAAAACAAATGTATTAAATGAAAGAAAAGGTATAATTATGCTTCAGACTGAATAAGGACCGTTTCTCACTAACAAATGGAAACTTGTGGAAATATATTAGCCTCACCCCTCACCACTCCTGCTGCCACCTAACGACGATGCTTCAAAAGTTCTATTACTGGACGAAAACAATCTATCTAAATAACACATATACCAACCCCTCAAAGAATTTCCCCCGACCGGAAAAGCATTTGTGTAGATGCTATATCCTTTGTCTAAAAGTGGTAGGATGATCTGCCCTTGGTATCTGTTGTAAGCACTGATGGATTGCGCTTCCAAAGACAATTTTATTGTAAAGTCGCAGAGATAACATTTTCTTAAGGTAAAGAAATACAAAACAAAATTGTTTCTTTTTGTTGCATGCCTACTTTGCGTTGTATAGCTCTATGGCTGTGTTTGGGGTGCTCTGTTCTTCCCGGAAATCGATCCTTACATTTCATTTTTTACTCTTTACATGCATGTAGCAAATAAACATGAAAATCATGTACTTATGTGTGGAGTGTATCAGTAACAAAACATTTTGGAAAACACCCTCTCGTATAGCGAAAGTTGCAAGGTAAAACATGAACAAACCCTCAAGGTCCCGACAGATTGTTCATGTAAATCTTCCCTTGGTGATTTCCTTCTCCATCTTTCTTGCAATTGTATATCATTTTGTAAACTGGTAGGAAGTTTTATGCTGGAAACCTTAATAGAAAAAAATATCTGCAGTGTATACAAGTGTATACAATTTATCAAAAGTAGATTGTAACCGGATCAAATCATAGTTCATTAACTGACGGATAATTTTTACTATACATTTATCAGTTTCCCATATTATTTTTACACAACAAACGTCAAAGAGAAAAAATAACAAAAGACAAAGACAAATCTCACATTTTAAACTCTTATTCTTTGAAACATTTTTGAAAGACTGTCATATTGTAAGATTAACAGGCAGTGGCTCCTTTTCGAGTAAAAGAAAATCCGACGTTATAAAAAATGAGATGACGGTAATTCTGAATTTGAACCGTAGCTTTGTAGCAGCCATGAAAACTGAACTTTGTACCTCTGTACGTAGTAGTAATTAAACCTGAACTTTGTAGCTCTGTACGTAGTAGTAATTAAACCTGAACTTTGTAGCTCTGGAACAGCCATTGAATCTGATATTTGCAGTTGTATAGCCCTTTAAAACCGAGATTTGTAGATGTATAGCAGCCATTACAACGGAGGCTTTTAACTGTTAAAATTGAAATTTTGTTGCTCTGTTGCCGCCATTAAAAACTGAGATTTGTAGCTGTTTAGCAGCCAATAAAATTTAAATTTGTAGCTGTGTAGCAGCCATGAAACTTGGAATTTGTAACTCTGTAGAAACCATTTAAACAGAGATTTGTAGTTACTAAGCAGCCATTAAAACTGAGTTTGTAGCTCTGTAGTACATGTAGCCAATAAAACGGAGATTTTGTAGGTATGTGGCAGCCATTAAATCTGAGGTCTGTAGCTTTATATCATCCAATAAAACTAAGATTTGTAACTATGTAGAAGCAATTGAAACTGATATTTAGAATTCATGGTTTAAGTTTATAAATGTTCATTGTTAACTTTGTAAATTGAATTCTGTGAACTGAGATAACCATGAACTATTTTTCAAGTGTATGGTTCATTACATTAAAAAAACAAATAACTCCCTACCCTTCTCTTTGTCATGTTCATGTGTTGTGAGACAGTCTGAAACAAATCGAGAAAATAAGAGATGCGAGAAACATTACTTATTGTGCTACGCACTTATTCATAAGGCAGTAGAAGTTATCAAAATAAGATTTTTTCTATTATCTAAAGCAGATAATCATTTTATATTGATTCATCACCTCATCTCAGCTATATGTATGGTAAACAAAATTACAAAATTTACTAATACAAATATAGTTGTATTTAAGTAGTGACATGGACCATATATATTAATTAAACAAAGAGAACGAATAAACGCCATGCTTGGCCAAATAAAGGCAGTTGCTGGTCTTCATACAAGTTACTCTTGTTTAAATTCACTTACATGAAAGCTAAATACAGATGATTCGCATTTACTGAGAAAATACTGAATATCTTTATTGACACGAAATTCTGTGTAAAATGTATGTCTGTAAATACAAGAATCAATCACTTTGTTGTAGAATTTCGAATATGCATTTTTTCAAAGAAACCAGGAAGCGTAGTTTTAAAATAAAACAAGATTCCGTCTTCCCCGCATCTTACAATGTATAAATAATTTTGGGATGGGTATGAAATGGGAAATGAGCTACATTTTACAAAATTGACTCTTCTTAGGTACCGTGGTACAGTGGCTCATTTTCGTTGCACTGAATTCATTTTGCAACTAATTGTTTTTACATGTTGCCCACGTGACAGTTGTATCTAAAAATAAATTTGAGTTGTGAGTAAACTGTCCGTGATGGTTAACTGGTTTACTCTTAAGGAAGGAAAAATGTGCAAACACTCAATATGTTCCTTAGGGGCCGACCATTTGATATTCTGGGGGTTGGGGGAGCTGACTGTGGATCCGATTGAAAAGAATATTCTTGCTTCAACATACTGAGAAAAAAATGTAGCTCCCAAATCACTGAAAAAAATGTTCTGTTTACAAGTCAGATGTTTTTGTTGTTGTTTTTTTAAACTCCATTACTCTGAATATTCTTTATTAATCATTACAGAACATTCTTTCCCAATTATTCGGGAATAGCAGCATTTCCATCGAGGTTTTAAGATCAATCACTGCCGAGGAAGATTGCATGGATTTTACCTACAGTATGTTACACTGATAATTTCAATATATGTACACTAAACAGTATACATAGGTACAATCGTTACCATAAGGCTTGGAGAAGGAGAGCACCATCTTTCCAAAAGTCAAGTCCAAAAGCCAGGGCATTTGCTTTATTTTCACAGGTATAAGCTATCATGTCAATAATTTCAGAAGTTGGGGTGAAGATTAAATACAAAAATTCACGAGAGCTGTTTTCCCATTCAAATTTTTTCCAGGGGCATGCACCCGTACACCCCCCCCCCCTCACCCCCTCCCACGCACCACCACCAAATTTGTCCCTGAGCAACCATTTTTGGCTGCTGGTCGTGCCCCTGGTGGTTCATTTATTTGTGTTATTTGGTATATATATAACAAACTGATTTCATTTAAACATTTAATCAAAGAGACTTGCATTTATCTATTTTATATACTTAAAGGTAGTCAATCACATCTGAGCAACATTTTCTGAATTTTTCAGTTTTCATATATTCTTTTAGAGATTTATTTAAGGGACGGAAAGACCCATTACACAGAGTTAGATCCCTATGTGAAATGTATAATTTGTTACTTTTTATGAATGTTTTAACCACCTCCCTTTAACACAAAAGTGTTTAAATCTGTCTTGTGCAACCAAGATAGACAAAGGGAGGTAATGTTAATTTTATAAACTTGCATTTCTAATGAATTTTGGCAAAATATGTACCCGTCAATGCAAATCTTTGACAACTTTAACACATGTCTACGGCGTGATATTCCAGTGAGGCAGCACTATAAAGTTGGGCATTGTGCTCACTGCTACAAGTAGACACCGTCGTTTATATGACAGAAAAATTGTTGAAAAAGACGTTAAACCCGAACACACACACACACACACACAAACACACACACACACACACACAGTTGACTAAAATCTGATAAACTACCTTAAAGCAAAATTATTAAATACAGAATGACAGAATGTATATATCTTTTTTGTGCTTATTAGTTTTTGAATAACTGAATAATGAAAGTATAACAAAAAACTTTGAAAAGGAAAGAAATTACCTTTGGTTTACTCTGAAAAAATAATCTGGCTTTCATGTAAAGCAACAAAAATATTCTTGTCTCCATGAAAAACTTCCCCCTCAATCCCCCACCATACACACACCCCCTTCAAGTTAAAATGGTCGACCCCTTATCTTTCAGTCTTTGAAAATATTTACCAGTCACGTATAGCATAAATGTACAGTCCGTCTCAAAATTTAATTGCAAAGCGATTTGTCTAATAATTATTGCATACCGCCAATATGTCGGCTAAATCAGAATCATGCTGTAACGCATACATGTATCTAATTTTTGCAAAAGAAACACGTTTTTACTGTAAGGATTTATCAGATGAGCTTTAATGGTAAATCATAGCAAAATAGCAAATATTTAACATGATTTATTGATCTTTAATTCTTGTTTCAGAAACGTCAAAAAATAGATAGCATGACGCATGATATAAATCTTTAGCGTGTGACTGATGCAGACCTGATCAAATTTAAGTACATTGATGTGAGATATATGTGGTACTGGGCAGCTAGAACCTGATTTTATTATTGAGATCATCTACTCAAGATTTTGTACTACCTCAAAATATACCTGTTATGAAAATAAAAACGTATAACATCTCAGCAAAGATAAAACATTTCACAGGAAATAAACTCCAACATAGTTTAAATCCAAAATTTGGCATAAATGTTATATTTAATTAAAAAAGATATTAAAATGCGTCAGAAAGTTAAAATAATTCGAATTCATGAAACAGTCCACATTTCTTGCGTAAATTCAATTTTTTGATATGGTGGCTGATTTCTGCCATTTCGTGTTGGCGTGTTGACTGGGCGAAAACACGACAACACGAAAACACTAAAACTCGACAAAAAACTAGTGTCGGCGGAGCGAAAACACGAAAACACGACATATTTTACGCGAAAACTCGACGTTTAGAGGGCGCCGACACGACAAATTTATTTGTCGAGTTTTCGTGTTAGCGGGTATAAATATGTCGTGTTGGTGCCCTTTATTTGTCCTGTTTCGCCCCGCCGACACGAAAACACGACAAATACATTACTTGTCGAGTTTTCGTGTTTTCGCCCCGCCGACACAACAACACGAAAATACGAAAACACGACAAATACTTTTAAGACATCTCTTTTAAAACGCAGAGTTATTCTGAAACCAGTGGCAAAGAGTTTTAGAAGCATATTCGAACGAACCGTCAATTCAGAATTTATTTATATTCACTAAAGCTGCATTAGGAGATCTGAGATTCTAAAACAATAAAATAATATGTCAGATGTCAGTTATCGTTTTAAGAATACAAAGTGTATGTATAACAGACCCGGTTCCAGAAATATTTCATTGCGGTGCGCTGAGCGGCAACAGTTAAAGAATGAAGGCGGCCTCGGCGAGCCGAGTGGGGTTAGGTACGGAAGTGGGTAACCCCTCATGTTATGTATGTTAGGGCGTGTACACCTGGAAATAATACAAATATATGAATAAAATGGTGGCCCCTGCTGCATGTTTTGCGTCCAAATTTTGAGGTACGGCGGGGGTTAACCCCCTCCTGACAGTGGACTCACAGGGTCTCTCCCTTGTCATTTTTAAAATATATGTATGAAATGGTGGTCCCTGCTGCATTTTTTGTCCAAAATTTGAGGTACGTGAGGGGGTAATGCCCTCCTATTTAGGGGGTCAGATGGTATTCCCACGGACATTTTTGAAATAAAGGAATGCTATGGTTGCCTCTGGTACGCTTTTGGGCCTAAATTGTGAGAAAATATTATTTTGATATTCTACCTTCGTCTTTCGATATATTTTCATGTAACAAAATGGTATTCGGTCGAAATATATATAGAACATAAGTCAATCTTTATTCTCAAACTTATTTTCTAGAATGTAGTTATGTTGTGTTCAGTTCAGTAATTGTTGTGCGTATGTCTAACGGAAGATGCCAATACGAAAACTCGACAAATAAGATATTTGTCGTGCCGGCGGGGCGAAAACACGAAAAATCGACAAATATATTTGTCGCGTTTTCGAGTTTTTGCGTCGACGGGCGAAAACAGGAAAACTCGACAAAAATGGTGTTTGTCGTGTTTTTGTGTTGGCGGAGTGAAAACACGAAAACTAGACAAATTCCTAATTTGTCGCGTTTTCGTGTTTTCGTGTCGTGGGGCGAAAACACGACAGCATGACAAATAAAGGGCGCCAATAGGACATATTCATACCCGCCAACACGAAAACTCGGCAAATAAATAATTCGTGTCGGCGCCCTCTAAATGTCGTGTTTTCGTGTTGTCGTCTTTTCGCCCCGCCAACACGAAAACACGAAATGGCAGAAATCAGCCAACATATTCTGGCAAATATTTGAATACTTATGGAAAGCGCAGATTACTTTTTCTGTCGAAAAAAACTAGGTTTACTTACATACTGTGCTGTATATGATCTTTTCCATTAATCAATGCACTTGATTTACATTCGGACTGCATCGGTCGCAAGCTAAACGAGTTATATTCTGTTTTCTGTCGTTTAACGTTTTTTGTGTTTCTACGTTATAATTTCTAAGGATCAATTAATTATGTTGAATATTGGTTATTTCTAAATAGTGTATGACTTTAAATTATCAAATACAATCGCTTAAGTCAAATTGCGTTTATTTTGCTAAAATAATATTTGTTTCTGCGTGATCCTGTTTTAATCGACAAAGGGGTATGCGAGAAATTATGAGCTTAATCGCTATGAAGTAAAATTTGGAGACAGACCTGTATATAATTGCAAAGTAATTTCTTAATTTTGAAGAAAAATGCTTATGTTCATATCATTAAAATGTGAGCCAGCGGCTTTCAGGAATACTTATTATGAATGAAAAATGCATTTTGTGTTTTCCCGAGAAAACGCATTCCCTCAAAAATACAGTTTGGGGGATGTATATCTTTTAAGAAAATGTTTTATAAGGCACAGAGCTGTTACTGCAAAATGAATTCAGTACTTAAATTTGAAACTGCAAATCTGTTAAGTTTCAACGTCAAACAAAAAGTAAAAACCATTGTTTCCTGCAGTATGTTGTACTCTTTGAAAAGGAAATTAACAGCATCTTCTGTCTTCAGTAACATGCTATCAGATGTCTTCTTACAGAAGTCGAAAACATTCTGAAACAACACAGATCTGTGCTTTAAGAAGTCGAAAACATTCTAAAATAAACATAGATTTCTGCTTACACGATTCGTAAACATTCTGAAACAACACAGACTTCTGCTTTAAGAAGTCGAAAACATTCTGAAATAAACATAGATTACTGCTTATAGGAGTCGTACACATTCTGAAACAAGACATATTTCTGCTTTAAGAAGTCGAAAACATTCTGAAACAAACACAGATTTCTGCTTACAGAAATCGAAAACATTCTGAAACAAACACAGATTTCTGCTTACAGCAATCGAAAACATTCTGAAACAAACACAGATTTCTGCTTACAGGAGTTGAAAACATTTTGAACCAAACACAGATTTCTGCTTACAAGAGTCGAAAACATTCTGAAACAAACACAGATTTCTGCTTTAAGAAGTTGAAAACATTCTGAAATAAACATAGATTTCTGCTTACAGGAGTTGTAAACATTCTGAAACAACACAGATTTCTGCTTTAAGAAGTCGAAAACATTCTGAAACAAACACAGATTTCTGCTTACAGGAGTCGAAAACATTCTGAAACAAACACAGATTTCTGCTTACAGAAATCGAAAACATTCTGAAACAAACACAGATTTCTGCTTACAGCAATCGAAAACATTCTGAAACAAACACAGATTTCTGCTTACAGGAGTTCGAAAACATTTTGAACCAAACACAGATTTCTGCTTACAGGAGTCGAAAACATTCTGAAACAAACACAGATTTCTGCTTTAAGAAGTTGAAAACATTCTGAAATAAACATAGATTTCTGCTTACAGGAGTCGTACACATTCTGAAACAACACAGATTTCTGCTTTAAGAAGTCGAAAACATTCTGAAACAAACACAGATTTCTGCTTACAGGAGTCGAAATATTCCGAAACAAACACAGATTTCTGCTTACAGAAATCGAAAACATTCTGAAACAAATACAGATTTCTGCTTAAAGGAGTTGAATACATTCTGAACCAAACACAGATTTCTGCTTACAGGAGTCGAAAAGATTCTGAATCAAACACAGATTTCTGATTACAGGAGTCGAAAACATTCTGAAACAAACAAAGATTTCTGCTTACAGGAGTCGAAATCGAAAACATTTTGAAACACGCACAGATTTCTGCTTATAGGAGTCGAAAACATTCTGAAACAAATACAGATTTCCGCTTATAGGAATCGAAAACATTCTGAAACAAACACGAACTTCGATTTCTGCTTACAGAAGTCGAAAACATTCTGAAACAAACACAGATTTCTGCTTACAGGAGTCGCAAACATTCTGAAATAAACATAAATTCCTGTTTACAGAAATCGAAAACATCCTGAAACAAACATAAATTTCTGCTCACAGGAGTCGAAAACATTTTGAAACAAACATAGAGATTTCTGCATACAGGAGTCGAAAACATTCTGAAACAAACTTAGAGTTCTGCTTGCAGGAGTCGAAAACATTCTGAAACAGACAAAGACAAAGAGCAGTCGAAAACATTCTGAAACAAACATAAATTTCTGCTTACAGGAGTAGAAATCGAAAACATTCTGAAACACGCACAGATGTCTGCTTATAGGAGTCGAAACCATTCTGAAACAAACACAGATTTCCGCTTACATTCTGAAACAAAATTTCTGCTTTCAGGATTCGAAAACATTCTGAAACAACATAGCGATTTCTGCTTACAGAAATCGAAAACATTCTAAACAAACATAGATTTCTCCTCACAGGAGCTGAAAACATTCTGCAACAAACATAGAATTCTGCTTACAGAAGTCGAAAACATTCAGCAAAAAGAACAGATTCCTGATTACAGAAATCGAAAACATTCTCGCACAAATAGATGCTTTGTTTTTGTTTTTTCTTTACATGTATACGATAAAGTCACGCCTGTCTTCAAAGTGTAAAGACAGATTTCTCTACTCAATGTGAATATCAAACATACGGCAATTGATGGTAAGTAATATTATAGTACTTCGACTTTGGAAGCAAATGTTCAAATGTTATTAGATATCTTTGAAAAGAAAAATGTATAGTATTAAAACTGACAGGAACTTTATTTTTTTAAATATAACATGTGTAAATGTTGAGTTCTGCTCAACCCGGAGCTAGAGGGGGTGAATGGTATTATGCATTGCCACTACCGTCCATTTACAAGCACAATCAAAGCGAGCCTGCAACGTTCTCGTCTATGTCGGAGCGGACTACCTGTGGTTTCCACCTATTCTATTGTATCTTAGAATCAATATTAGCTGTTTTCATGCCAATAAGAATTCTTAAAAATTGTTTTAATGAGCATTCCTGCATCGATATAATCTAGCCAAGCATTTTAAAAACCAGTGGTTCCATTTCAGATAATCTACTGGATTTATGGAAAAAGATTTCTCATGGATAATAAATTCCACTTGCTCGTCCAGAATTACATTGTGTCAGCATGGATTGCATTTAAGGAACTTTTTGTATTCAACTACGTTAATAGCGAAAATGAGATCATCACATTTAAGAAAATATATTTAGTTATAATATTTTCCTCGCATCAAAATCTAATAAAATGAAACTTACTATAAGAGTCAAATGCAGAGTACATATTGCAAATTCTTCATCATAGCCCTCTGCTTTAAGAGCTTCAAAGGCGTCTGTCCATTCATTGTCGTATATTTCGCTGTACATTTCACCAAGTTTGGTTGGGCGATTTCGATCAGTTAAATCGGCTATTGCAGGATTATTCTCTACTAACCTGTCTCCCGCAACTTTGCTCAAACTGAAATATACAAACGGCCTCCTGTCTGGGTG
>NW_026462404.1:0-73674 GCF_021730395.1 Mercenaria mercenaria | reverse complement strand
CTAAATCCATTGAAATACAAGAAACTCTTGGTCCGTTTCTGAGGCTGGTAGTCAAATAAAATACCGTATAAAAACAAATAAGATAATTTCTGTAACATCTTGTGGCTCCATCTAAAAGACAAGTAGAGGGGATTTTCTACAGAATTACAACCAAATACTGTTTACGAAATAGTTAATCCTTTATTGGTTATAAAACAATCCCTTAGTCCCCTGATAATATGGAAAAAAAACCAGCATAATGCAAAGAAGCAGATAATATATTCATGCTGCAAACGTACCGCTTATATAAAGCAGTGCTGTAGTGCTTTTTCAACATGATAGTTGATTATACTGCAGATACCATATATGCTTCACAAATGCGGCAATTAATGTTGTATGGACATGAAACATATAGCATTATGCTGCAGTAGCCGACTATACTGTACAAGAGGGCCAAGATGGCCCTATGTCGCTCATCTGAGAAACACACCATAACAGTGTAAACATAATTGACTTAGTGATTTCATGAAAACAAATGTTCTGACCAATTTTCATTAAGATTGGACCAAGATGTGGACTCTTAAGTGTAAACAATAGTTCTTTGATTTGACCTAGTGACCTAGTTTGAGACCCAACAAAATCCAGATTGGTGCTTGTCCGAGATTCCATAAAAAACAAACATTCTGATAAAGTTTTGGGAAGATAAGAGCAAAAAAGTGGGTCTAGGATGTATACAAGCTTTTGCTATGATTTTTTTGACCTTAGGCTAGTAACATAGTTTTTGGCCCCACGTGACCCAGATTCGAAATTATCCAGGACTTTATAATAAGAAACATTCTGAATAAGTTTTACGAAGGTGGAATAAAAAGGTGTGGCCCCAAGAGTGTCAACAAGCTTATTCTTTGATCTGCCTGGTGACCTAGGTTTTAACCCCTAGCAAACCAGATAAAAACTAGAACTGTCACAGGAGTGACTAATACCCCCACCATACGGTCTTGTCGAAGAAGAATGGCAACCATAAGAAATCTTTAAAATACTTAGAATAATATAAAAATGTCAAAAAGCTTAATACTTAAAAAGAAGTTTACTCGTCTTTGGAGTACTTCATCCTGGGCTTCCATATATAAGTAATACTAGTATAATTATGTGCCCTGGATGAGGGATGAGGTATACAAAAAAGTGTCTTACTGACCCATGTTACCACAGAAAATGTATTTACTTTTTACATAGGACTTATAATAAAAAAGTTAGAAAAATGCCTAAAATATTGAAAATCTAAAAAATGGATTTCTAAACATAGACTATTTCCTGGAATTTAAGGGGAAGAAACTCAGTACAAAAGTTTAAAAAAGATTACTTCCCTTTGGCTCTAAGCCAATCAGAATGAGATATAGTGGAAATACATCAAAATTAACCTTAAATTCTAAGTAAAAGGGGACGTAACTCAAGAAAAATTGGTGTCAGAGTTATGCACCTTGTGTCACATGATGTGGGTGATGAGGTGGAACATCTATTTTAAGTTTGAATAAAATTTATTCAGTAGTAACTGAGATATAGTGAATATACATCAAAATTAACCTTAAATTCTAAGTAAAAAGGGGCATAATTCATGAAAAATTGGTGTCAGAAAATATATGCACATTGTGTCACATGATGTGGGTGATGAGGTGGAACATCTATTTTAAGTTTGAATCAAATCCATTTTGTAATAACTGAGATATAGAGAAAATACATCAAAATCAACCTTAAATTTAAAGTAAAAGGGGACATAATTCATAAAAAAATGATGTCAGAGTTAAGCACCACAAGTCACATGACGTGGGTGATGAGGTGGAACATCTATTTTAAGTTTGAATCAAATCCATTTTGTAATAACTGAGATATAGTGAAAATACAACAAAATCAACCTTAAATTCTTAGTAAAAGGGGACATAATTCATGAAAACTTGGTGTCAGAGTTATGCACTTTGTGTCAAATGATGTGGGTGATAAGGTTGAACACCTATTTTAAGTTTGAATCAAATCCATTCAGTAATAACAGAGATAATAGATTTCGGGACGCGACGGGATGGAACGCGACGGGACGGGACGCGACAAAACTGACTCCTATATAGCCCCCACGCCCCCACCCAACATGTTTGGTGAAGGGTATAATTAATCCGAGATTTCATGCAAACAAACACTCTGACAAGGTTTCATGCACTATAAATGAAAAATGCAGCCCTATAGCATACACATTTTTTTTTTTTTAAATTTAACAGGTGACCTTGTTACTGACCCCAGATAACCAAGATTCTAAAATGAGCCAAAGATCATAAAGATAAACATTTTGACCAAATTTTCATGAAAATATGTTCATAAACGTGGCCTCTAAAGTGTTATCAAGCTTTTCCTTTGATTTGCCAAGATGACCCAGACTTTTAACCAACATGCCCCAGATTCAATATTGCCCTAGACGTTATCAACACAAATATTCTAATCAAATTTTATAAAGATCTAGCGTAAAATGCAGTTCCTATTGCATACACAATGTTCTTCTTTTATTTGACCTTGCGACCTAGTTTTTGAAACAAGATTACTCATATTCTAACTTGATCTAGATTTTTTCAAGGAAACCATTCCAACTAAATTTTATAAATATCCTTTGTAAAATGCAGCCCGTATTGCGTAAAAATGTTTTTCTTTGATTTGACCGAGTGACCTAATTTTTTACCCCAGATAACCCATATTCGGTCTTGTCCTAGATTCCATCCAGACAAACATTCTGATCAAATTTCATGAAGATCTGGTGTAAAATACAGTTCCTGTTGCTACAAAAGTTTTTCATTTGATAAAATCTAGTGACTTTGTTTTTGACCCTAGATAATCCATGTTCAAATTTGACCTAGAATTTATCAAGGCAATCATGCATTCTAACTATATTGTACAAATATTCAGTGTAAAATGCAGCCCATATAGCATACACAAGGTTTTTCTGTAATTTGACCAGGTGACCTTGTTTTTGGCACTAGATGACCAATATTCAAAACTGCTCCATATTTTATCTAGACAAACATTCTGATTAAATTTCATGAAGCTCCGGTGTAAAATGCAGTCCCTATTGCATACACAACGGTTTTTTTTTTGCTTTGACCTAGTAACCTAGTTTTTGACCCCAGATGACCCATGTTCGAACTTGACCTAGAATTTATCTAGGCAATCCTTATGAGTAAATTTTAAAAATATCCGGTGCAAATTGCAGCTATTATTGCGTACACAAGCTTTATCTTTAATTTGACCGGATGACCTAGTTTTTGACCCGAAATATCCTATATGGAATTTTTATCTAGGGATTTCGTCCTGACAAACATTCTGAACAAATTCCATGAATACCCGGTGTAAAATGCAGTTCCTATAGCATAAACAAGCTTATAATTCTTAGAACTTGGTTTTCATGCATCAACATATAACTTACAAAAGTTCTTCGATGAACTTACATTAGATGCTGATCGCAGTTTCTCCAAATGATCTTTTTGCTCTTCCTGATAGTCCACCTTCTTTATTGCTACACGGAAATCTAATCCAGGAACTTTCGTCTTTGCTAGATATGAATTGAAAGACATGTCCGTTACTTTTTTAAAAGTCAGATAACAATGTATTGATCAAACTCGCGACCTCATATTTCATAGTCTTGTGTTTAATCTTATGCTCTAACAGGGCTGTCATTAAGATAACATTACCATGATAGAGATTGATATATTTAAATACACATTTGACAGTTTCCTACATGTATATAAGCAAAACATTTCCTACGGACAGAATTTTTGTCAATCCAAAGTTCCTGGTTCGAATATCAGTCTAGGCACTGATCTGGCGCCTTAAATGCTAGCGTTTGTATGTAAATCATCTTCTGGTATAGTATGTACGATATAAAATACTAATTCGAAAATTGCCATACTCAAGTATATTAGTAACATGTTTCCGGAAGTGTTTATTAAATCAGTTGAAAATGGATTTGCATTAAACATGCATACAGATACAAAATGTCTTTACATCTCTTCAAGACATTAAATCTTCTACACAATCACTGGTACAACTTTGCTTACCTTTATGATACTGTCATTATGCCTTGATTACAGTTGTAAAACTCAGTAAATTCCTATGATATAAATTGTCAATGTATGCCTATCATTTTGAAATCTACATGTAAATTTATCTAACACTTACAAACATATACTTCACCGAATCCTCCTTTCCGAGGAGCACCACAGTTATATAGAAGTCCGTTTAATACATCTCTACTTAACGTTATCAGTCTTCCGTCATGTGGACGATCAATTGTAGGCATTTCGTACTTCTTTGATGCTTCTAATAAAAAAGATCACCGAATAAAGTATCGTTACTCTTGGCAGCTTCACAATGTGTATGCACATAAAAGACAAAAGTGATTAGTTGGAACGTTTGTAAACATATGTGGCCGCATACTTTTCTTTTCAATTATCCAACCACAATTAAGCTATAAAATTACCATAGTGTTCAATACACTGCAGCATTCACATATTTCGTTCGGTTTTACTTCTGTTCTTCCTACAGCACCCAGAATTGTTCTCAACGATGTTCAAGAAAAAATCATGCATAATTTGGATGTAGACCCCAAAATATTTGTTTTCCTGTTCAAAATGAAGTCAATAATCCCACCATGGATTGCTTACACTATATAATTGCACTGAAATATATAAATTTAATTTTGAAGTTATTGCATGATCGGACTGACATATATAGGCGGTTAGATGGACAGATGAAAAGAGAATGTACAGTGACACAAGGACAAAAATCAAAAGTCCTGAGAATAGAACCCAACAGCAGTGCATGTGAGACACTGTAAATGATTGACACCTACACTAAAACAAAGTTAATCAATGAGACAAAACGTACAAAACAAACAAGTAAAGGGACTAAATTTGGCACAGTCTTAGAATAGTCAGAAGCAAATCTCCACTGGGTTTTATTAACCGTTAATGGTGCATATCAATCCTAACCTTAACTCACACCAAGTTCCAACTGTGTAAACAAACTTCCACAAGGTAAATTCCAAACACGCTTCTTCTTCTTCTTCTTCTTCGTTCGCGACTACACTGTCAGACCAGTAGCCTCGATGAAACTTGTTGTTTTTCCGAAGATTCTCAATCTTTCCATATAGTTTCTGGTGGATTGAGGTATCTATCGGCCAAGTCGCAGCTCGCTCCTGGTCATGTCCTTTACATCTCTGAAGTATATGCTCCGTATTTTGACCTTCCTCACCACATGGACAAGATGATGCAAGTCTGTATTTCTTGCAAATGTGAGCATTGAGCTTGTTGTGCGCTGAGCGATGTCTTTACATCTCTGAAGTATATGCTCCGTATTTTGACCTTCCTCACCACATGTACAAGTTTGTGATGATGCAAGTCTGTATTTCCTGTACATGTGAGCACTGAGCTTGTTGTGTGCTGAGCGAAGCCTTACCAGCATCACTTGTACAGACCGATCAAAGAGATGAAAAGCATTTTACTCAATCCTTGGTATCGTTAGTGCCTTGATGGTGGTGACTTTCTCTTTGTAACTCACAGGTGTTGTTGGTTGTTCTGACAGAGCTCCAAGCTTAGCTAGTTTGTCTGCCTCTACATTTCCTACAAGTCCACATTTGGATGGAATCCACTGAAGTGCTACTTTGCAGGTTATATTCAGGCTCTTCATTCCCCTGGCTAGCTGCGGAGCTTTATTGTTGATCAGAGCTTCCATGACAGACAGTGCATCTGTGAGAAAGATGACTGAGGAGCTTTCTTCAGCCGAGTCTTCAACCATTGAGACGGCCTTTATGAGTGTTTCAGTCTCTGCCTTGTAATTGCTGCAGTGTTTTCCTCTGGCTGCATGTAGTGTTTCTCACTTGCCACATAGGTATTGAATTAGAACTCCTGCTCTTCCATCTTTAATGGCGCATGTGGCTGATCCATTTGTATAGACATGAGTCCATGTTTCCGGAGGATATTCTTAATTGATCATAGCAAGTGTTAGATCTTCCGAATACCTTCATCTTCTTGCTTCCCGCGGTCAAGACGAGGACCAACAAGTCTCACAGACACTGAGGACAGATAAATCGTTTGTGGGTTTATAATGTCTTAACTACCTAGGGCAGTCGTTGATTTGTTCAGCTCAGTTTTGAACTCTCGATTGAGTTTTTGTTTTGCCTCGTGAACGAAGCTTCTACGTTTGAGCCGATTTTTGGTGTAGCCTTCCAGTTTGGATTTTATGGGATTGTCTTGAAAAGACCTGAACTTCTCTGCTTGAAGCAGGACCTTTACATTTCACCTGTATTGTAACGGTTGTGTACATGTTAGCTTCTCCATGCAGGAGATTGGTGTGACATTGTAGCAACTGTCATGATCCGCAATGCTTGGTTTTGAACCTTGTCTGGAGCCTGTTGGTTAGTTTTGGCAATAGTGGACCAGGCAGCTGAGCTATACTCTAAATAGGGTCTCACTGTTCCCTGATATACTGTCTTCATTATTTGCTCAGTTGCTCCACGCGTTGTTCCAGCAAGTTTGCGCATCATGGCAAGATTCCTACGGGCTTTCCCTTCTGCTTGAGTAATGTGGGGTTTCAGGATAAGCCGTTTGTCAAAGGTCACTTCAAGGTATTTTGCCTCGTCTGCTTCTGTTAGCGAAGTATTTGCCATTTTTCCCGCGCTCTGCTTTGACGACAGGGAGAATGGTGTGGTGGACGATTTCTATATATTGATACAGACACACCAATCTTCAGCCCAAGTTGAAAGCTTGTTGATGGCTTCTTGCATCCTGTGTGTGGCTTTTGTGGCATGTTCTTCCTTACACCATAACACCAGGTCGTCAGCGTAGACCGCAGTCTTAACTCCTCGCGGTAGTTCAGACACCAGATCATTAATGAAAAGCAGGAAGAGTGTAGGTGATAAGACTCCGCCTTGCGGGACACCATGACGCAACAGGAACTTCCTACTGCTGGCATGTTCAAAGCTGATTATTGCTATCCTTTTGTAGAGGTATGAATAAATCCACCTCAGCATGTGACCTCCTACTCCACTCCTCATCAGTTTGACGAGGAGTCCATCAGTCCCGGCTTTGTCAAACGCTCGCTGCAAATCAATCCATGCTGTACGCACGACTTTCTGCTCTTGGAAGTCGTCCTCTATCTCTGCAATAGATTAGTGGTCTGGTCCTCAGTAGAGCAGAATTGTCTGAAGACAGCTTGTTGCGTTGCGAGTAGGTTCTAAATCTCCATGTACCACCTCTGGCGTGCATTCACAATCATCTCCATGGTCTTTCCAACACTGGTTATTCAGTTCATATAATACACAGCGATATTGCATGGAGAAGCTAAAAGGTGGCACACAGCCATTACAAGACAGAAGACATGCAAAGGTTCTGTTTCAAGCAGAGAAGTTCAGGTCTTTCCAAGACCATCCCATGAAAGCCAAGCTAGATGGCTACACAAAGATTTGGCTCAAACGTAGCAGCTTTGTACATGAGGCAAAGAAACTCGACATAGAGTTCAAAACTGAGCTGAGCATACCAACGACTCTCCCAGGTAGTGAAGACATTATGAACCCACTAGCGAATGATCTGTCCTCCGTGACTGTGAGACTTGCTGTTCCTCGTCTTGACCGCGGGAAGCAAGAGGATGAAGCCTCACACTTGCTATAATCAATGAAGATTATCCTCCGGAATCATGGATTCATGTCTATACAGACGGATCAGCCACATGCGCCGTCAAAGATGGAGGAGCAGGAGTTTTCATTCAATACCCATGTGGCAAGAGAGAAACACTACATGCAGCCAGAGGAAAACACTGCAGCAATTACAAGGCAGAGACTGAAATACTCATAAAGGCCGTCTCAATGGTTGAAGACTCGGCTGAAGAAAGCTCCTCAGTCGTCTTTCTCACAGATGCACTGTCTGTCATGGGAGCTCTGATCAGCAATAAAGCTCCGCAGCTAGCCAGGAGAATGAAGAGCCTGAGTATAACCTGCAAAGTAGCACTTCAGTGGATTCTATCCCATTGTGAACTTGAAGGCAATGAAGAGGCAGACCAACTGGCTAAGCTTGGAGCTCAGTCAGAACAACCAACAACACCTGTGAGTTACAAAGAGAAAGTCACCACCATCAAGGCACTAACGATAACAAGGATTGAGTAAAATGCTTTTCATCTCCTTGATCGGTCTGTACAAGTTATGCTAGTCAGTCTTCGCTCAGCGCACAACAAGCTCAGTGCTAACATGTACAAGAAATACAGACTTGCCTCATCTTGTCCATGTGGTGAGAAAGGTCAAAATACGGAGCATATACTTCAGAGATGTAAAAGACATGACCAGGAGTGAGCTGCGACTTGGCCGATAGATACCTCAATCCACCAGAAACTGTATGGAGGCATTGAGGATCTTTGGAAAAACAACAAGTTTCATCGAGGCTACTGGTCTGACAGTGTAGTCGCGAACGAAGAAGAAGAAGAAGCGTGTTTGGAATTTACCTTGTTCCCAACTTGTTATGTACTTTTTGTCTCATTGATTAACTTTGTTTTAGTATAGGTGTCAATCATTTACAGAGCCTCACATACACTGTTGTTGGGTTATATTCTCAGGATGTTTAATTTTTGTCCTTGTCTCTCTGTACATGTTTTGTTCATCTGTCCATCTAACTGCATATATATATCAGTCCGATCATGCAATAACTTCAAAATTAAAAAAGTGTTTCCCCTTGTAAGTCTTTTTAAACCATGTGACCCCAGGACGGGGCCATATTTGACCCTAGTGAAATAATTTCAAAATATTTTATAGAAGACTACTAGATGATGCAACATACCAAATATCAAAGGCATAGGACCTCTGCTTTCGGACAAGTAGTTTTTTTTTAATTTTAAAAATTTTGCCAATGTAAGTCATTTCACTTAGGCGGGCCATATTTGACCCTAGGGAAATAATTTGAATAACGTTTGTAGAGAATTACTAGATGATGTTTCATACCAAATATCAAAGCCCTAGGCCCTCTGGTTTTTAACAACAGTATTTTCAAATTGTTCCCTATACAAGTCTATATAAACTATTTGCCCTAGAGAAATAATTTGAAAAAAAAAATATTAGAGGACCACTTGATGATATTACAAACCAAATATCAAAGCCCTTGGACCTGTGGTTTTGGACAAGAAGATTTTCATAGATTTTCAATTTGGTTGCCATGGCAACCTGATCATTTCTGTATGGAATTCAATTTTCTGAACAACATTTAAAGAAGACCATCAGAGAAATATCCCTATGAAGATTCATTAAAATTGGCCTGGTGGTTTAGGAGGAGATGTTGTTTAAAGAAATATGTTGACGGACGACGGACGCAGGACAATCACTGACCACAATAGCCCACACTTGGGCACTTAGTGCTCAGATAAGCTAAAACGTAATGTTTTCCATAAGTTTATCTATTTACCAGGTTTCATAAAAACAAGAGGGTCATGATGACCCTGGACAAGTGTAAGAGATCGGGTAAGAAATTCAAATATATGTTGGCATTGAAATCTTTCCCAGTTATGTTTCAAATGTCAAATTAGTGCTAAAATATTAAGAAAGTAGGTCAGTAAGTCACATTCATTGTCACTGAAAGTCAGTTTTAAGATCGGTGCGCAAAACTGTATATGTCATCAAAATTTCAAGGCTGTATCTTTTAAAAAAAACAAGAAAGTAGGTCAAGGTCACAGTCATGTGACCCTAATTACTTGGGGTTATCAGGTAATTATAGTTAAATAGGAAATATGATCAGCTAACGTTTTAAGAATTTTTTTCTATATAACCCATATAAAAACTATGTGACCCCGGGGCGGATATGTATCCTGGGTCATGATTTGAACAATCTTAGTTAAGAGCCACTACACAATGCCAGATGTAAAATATCTAAGCTATGTGCCTCTCAGTTTAAGAGAAGAACATTTTTCATGTTTTCCCTATAGCACTCAAGGTAAATTAAAGGGAATACGGGTTTGGGCTAATGTTGGCCCTGGGGTCATAACTTGAACAATCTTGGTAAAAGACCATAAGATGATGCCACATACCAAATATCTAAGCTCTACGTGTTTAGGTTTCAGAGAAGAATTTTGAAATTTACAATATAATCACATAGGAAAAAATAATTCAACCGCTTGGCAACCATGTTATTTCAGGGGCCATAATAAGGGGCGAAACCAGACGAAAAATAGGAGGTGCGCAAGTTCATATCATGATAAAGACTCAAGGTTTCATCAGTTTATATCAAAAACTTTTTGACCTAGGCACGTCACAAACTTCGGACGGACGGACAAGACCAAATCTATATGCCCCCACCACTCATGGGGGACAATATATTCTGCAAAATAAAGAAATGCACCATGGGTCATATCATGTGGCTAATAATGTGGAACGATTGTTCTACGTTTTAGTAATAACTGAGATAGACCAAAAGTGCATCACAACTGGAACCTGAAATTCTTGTAAAATGGGGGCGGGGACACAACTCATACCATTTTGGTCCCAGCATTATGAAACTTAAGTCATATGATGCGGCAGATGCTGTGTAATTACTATTTTAAATTTTAATCAAATCAATTGAGTAACAACAGATCTATGGTGAAAAAGGTATCACAATTAAACTAAAATTCTTAGCAAAAAAGGGAAAATACTTGTGCCAGAGTTATGGAACTTGTGTCATATGATGAGGACAATGTTGTGCGAGAACTATTTTAAGTTTGAATAAAAATCTATAAGCAATAACAAAGATATGTTTGAAGTGCACCAACAGTAACCTGAAATTCTAAGTAAAAGGGGGCTTAATTCAATTTCATGAAATATTGGTGCAAGAGTTATGGCACTTGTGTCATATGATGTGACTGATGATGTGGTATAACTATCTTAATTTTGAATCAAATTTGTGTGGTAATAACAGTAACAGGGTGAAAGTGCATCAAAACTAACATATAATTGTACGTAAAAAGGGGCCATAATTCAAAACATATTGGTGCCAGAGTTATGGCCCTTTTGTAAAATGTTGTTGATGCTGATATGGAACAATAAGTTTCAGTTTGAATCAAATCCCTTCTGTTATAAGAGCGAAAATACATCAAAATTAACATAAAATACATAAAAAATAACATAAAAATTTGAAGTACAAAGGGGGCATAACTCATAAAAAAAATGGTGCCAGAATTATGGTCTTTATGTCGTATGATTTTAGTGATGATGTGGAACACCTATTTCAAGTTTGAATCCAATCCATTTATTAATAACTAAAATAGAGAGTGAAATGCACCAAAACTTTAACCTGAAATTCTAAGTACAAAGGAAGATAATTCATAAAATACTGCTGCAATAGTTATGGCCCTTGTGCCATATGATGTTGGTGATGATGAGGAATAACCATTTTAAGTTTGAAGCAAATCCATCAAGTAATTACAAAGATGAAGAGAAAAAAAAGAGAAAGCGCATCAAAACTTTAGCCAAGGTGTGGACGTTGAAGGATGCCGACGCCGACGTCAGGGTGTGTATGATAGCTCTCATATACTTCGTATAGTCGCGCTAAAAATGCGTCCTGCAAATTAAGTTGGTCAGTGAGAGGGCGAGGCTATAACTCGTCATTTGTCAAATGAAAATAATAATAGACGACTAATGTAATGTTTGCTGTGTATTAATAAACACTAACCTGTTTAGTGTTTGAAATTATTTTTGTTTACAAATTTAAGCTTCGCCTACAGACAAACGCGCTGTGTACTTGATTACCTGGTAGAGTCAAAGTGTCTAGTTGAAACGAATCCCGCGCACCTATCTTCCAAGGCGATGGTACTAGCTTTATTCAAATTAGTTATATATGTAGAACAGCTGATGTAATCACTAGGAACCGGGTCATTTTCATTAACAAATACGGCAATAATTATGAATGAATAACGAGAAAGACATGGAGGCTAGCTTCGATCAGCTTGATTTTGAATAATATATCAGCGGTGCTCCGGAGCCGGATATTAAAAACTGAAATTAAATAACAATAACCAGTAACCGCGCCGGCGGTAATGATAAAGTTCCCATCGTCAAGTCCGAACAAGTCTCTGAGATGCCGGTGTAACGTTGTAAACTGACCCCCATAGAATAATGAACCCCGGTCATTATTTTATATAAAATAATGACCCCTTTTCTATAAAATACTGACACCCCTTCTAAAACAAGTGAATGAAGTATTGCCATGCAATACAAAGTCCCATACTGGAAGGCACCTTATTGTTTTTACTGCAGTATAACATAATGAATTGATATATGTCAATGATGTATAAATAATATTGTACTATATATACAATATGTTATAACAAAACACTTGGATTAAAATTTGCATACATGAAAAACCTATAGTTGCTTTCATATGTATTTATTTTGGCCAATTATGAAAAAGTTATCATATAAGTTATCTATAATAACAACAAAGGGAAAGCAATAAAAAAAAATTAAAAAAAAATCTATTAGAAAAAAATATATTACAAGTCCACACAAAACTCTTTACCAGGTAGAGATATGTCAAAATACATCTACAAATTTAATGTAACATGCATGTTGTACCACAGAAAAAAGGTCTCGATTTTTCCCTACGGCCAGTAATAAAAAAGTAACAATATAATCTATTTATAGTAACAACAAAGGGAAGTAATTCTTAAAAAAAGGTGCCTCATGGCAATGAACATTTGTGCCAAGTTACATCAAAATCTCTCCATGCATGGAGAAGAAATGCTCTGGATAAATTCATTCTTAAATTTAACCTTTGACCTCTAAGTATGACCTTGACCTTAAACCTAGAGACCTAGTCCTTGCGCAGGACAATCCGTCTTATAGTTGTGAACATTTGTGCCAAGTTTCATCAAAATCCCTCCATGCACCCTGTTCATGCCATGCTAACATTTGACTGCTAAGTGTGACCTTGACCTTTGAGCTAGGGGTCTGAAAGTTGGGCATGACACATTGTCTTATTATGAGGTACATTTGTGCCAAGTAATATTAAAATCCCTTCATGGATGGGAGAGTTAAGGACCGGACAGGAGAAAAGCCCTGTTGACCTTTGACCTCCAATTGTGACCTTGACCTTTGAGGTAGGGGTCCAGGTCTTGCGCATAACACGTCGTTTCATCCTGGGGAACATTTGTGCCAAGTAATATTAAAATCCCTTCACGGATGACAGAGTTATGGACCGGACAAAAAATTGCGGATGGACGGACGGACGGAATGACAGAATGACGGAAAAGCGCATTCCTATAGTCCCCGAAACTGGTTTTCAACCAGTAGGGACTAATAATGACCCCCCCCCCCCCAGATTTTATCTATAAAATATTGACCCCCCCCCCCCCCCCCCCCACCCCCAACCTAGCCTATTACTAACATACTCTTTAATTAATCCAAGTCACTATATTTCTATTGCTTATATTTGTTATTGTTGTTGTTGTTTCTGCTGCAACTGATGCCTCTACAGCTGACACAACAGCAGTATATTTTAGAGGCCCCGCTACAAAATAAGCGTACATCTATTGAAAAATGAAATTTAAAAGTGTTTTCATTTGAACTATCATTGTTGTACATAAAGAGAAGTATTACAATAATAGAAGATATACCTAAGTCGTTTTAAGGTTACTATAGAAATAGCAAGAACCGATATTTAGGCTAGAGGATAATTAGGTTTTGTTTACAAACAGTGTATTATCATCTTTTATTAGTCACCTGAAATGATTCTGATCATGTTTTCTTGATAGCAACTGAGATCATCCTTTAAAAATAAAGCAAAAGCCTCACTATACAAACTTTGGTGAGAGATTTGGCCTACGGAAAATGTTTCAAACCACTTGTCACTTACAGTGATTTCCAATGATTTTGCTTAAGTATTTGGTTGGAGTTGTCGAGTGGTTGAGGTCGTTGACTCCTAATCCAGCGGCCCAGGTTCGATTCCGGGCGGGGAAGCTGGAAATTATAAAACATATGTTTCCCACACAACTAGAGGAGTTCTGGTAAGCAACCCAGTGTAACCGGCTCGTTATTGGGTCGCCTAGTATTGCGACTGTTCTTACTTATCTGGAGAAATACTACATAATTATAAAACTCGCTTTCTGTGATCTACTATTTTATTTTCTTCCACTAATTTGATATCCATGTCCATCATTTATAATTTTGCATTTATTCACTATCGTTCTTCCTTCAACCTTCAAACTCTACTTCATTCCATCACTACAACCTTTCTCTAACTCTCTTCAACTCCCTTCTTTCATTCATTCCTCAGCCCTTAAGATTTTTATGTATGAACACACCCTTTTACAATTATTATCCAATAGATATGTAGATTCCTATATCAATCATGATTAATTATTTTCAGCCCAATATGGTTTCTGCTACCTATAACTCCCAGACTCAAAGAACTTGATAAGTAGGTGTTACTTTCTTTGAACCTTAATCACGCATAACTATTCTCCCTAGTTGGTCCAGTATTCTAGACACAGATTATATGCATCAATTTGTAACACCTGTATGGAACCAGCATTTAAAGACTTATCAATTACTATCAGCCTGAAGATAATCTGATTGCCTAAATGCTAAATATATATTGAATATTCATTTTAAACATTATATTTAATATAAAAAATTACATTATCAACATCACCCTGTCACAACAGCATTACTGGATTGAAACCCAGGCATCCTCGCCGCCTGAAAACTAGCCAATTCTGGCTACCTAAAAGAGGGCGTTAAACTGAATATGAATAATATGGATATGAACTAATTTATGAAATACAAGATAGCTTACCGTGAATTTTTTCACAAACAGCAATTACATTAATTTTTGTAACGTTGAAACTTGTGTTACGTCAGATGACGTTTAGGCTACTTCAGTGATGCACGCGATGCAAATATATGCTTCTACCGCATTTTGTGAAATATTTCACGGAAAGAGCCCCTTTTTATTTCATAAACTAGTTCTGAATTTTCATAGCACAAAGACTGCGTAAGTCGTTAGTAAACTGAATCGTTTTCCGTCGACCAAATCGTCCACCGAAGCTCGTATGGTGCTACTCTAAGATCAAAAGAATCGCACATTTTTAAGAAAATTTAACGCTCTTCATAGTGACATTTTATGAAATTTCCGATTGACAATCCTGACTTGTACCATTCCGTTTCCCTTGTCAAGAGCATCCGAATGTTGTTTTTGAAATTAATCCAGCGAAAAAGAAATAAGCCATTTTTACTCCAGATACTTCAACTTTTCATTAATTGTAAGAAACAGCTCTTTGCTAAACAAAGAAAGGAATATAAAAGATCTGAATCGTACAAAATGAAGGATAGGTGTCCTTGTATATGAATACCAAATATCAAATATCAGAGCAATACGGTATCTTTACTTTTCGACCATTATTACGAAGACCGGCGTCAAAGAAGACTGGCAAGCCACCTTAATTCACTCTATTCTTCGAATTGCCAAGGCATAACAAAGCATCTTAAAAACCAGCTATCCCGGTTGAGGTCGAATTACGCATCCTCTTTTAAATACTTACCACTTTTGTGAGCCTCGGTGGCGCATTGGTAGCGCATTTTTCTTATTAAAGCCAATAGGTCTCCCCAAAGGGATAATATTTCGCCGTATCAAACCTTTGCCAATAGATTCAGATGACCTAATGGAAGGGGGATACATAAAGGAATCCTTTTGCAACTTGGAACCCCTGCAACTTTCAAGGTACACGGTAGAACATACTTAGAACATAGATCACGAAACTTCTGCTTTAAAAGGTGCATGTCTTTTTGTTTAGAACATGTTTTAGATCTAAATCCTTTTTTTTTACCTATAAACAATGATAAAAGTTTCATGCTTCAAGTATTACAATAGCAAGATGTTTCCAAGATTCTTTAACAGTACCTTTAATTTAGTACCTTTTACAGCCTCGTAACTTTGTGACATCGCATTATATGCAAGGTATAACGTATAATTATGTTACGCATACATGTAAAACGTATAATTATGTTACGCATACATGTAAATAATTATTAATTTACCTTCTGTACAATGTAGTGTAAGCATTCTGGAACTTATAATAATGGTGATTTTGGAAGTGCGGCCACAAAACTTTGCACTATAATTTATATATATATATATATATATAAATATATATATATATATATATATATATATATATATATATATATATATATATATATAAAATTAACAAAGGGTCATAACTCCTGAACAGGTGGAGCAAATTCAATTTTTTTTCTTCCTGCACAACTAAGCATCAGTATTAGTAATCCCTGAAAGATTTAATCAATTCCGTCCAATAACGAATGAGGAGTTGCGGTCACAATAATGTTGCACAGACACACGCACGGTACCATTACCATATTCTCCTCCGATGCCTATCGGTGGGGGATAATTATGTTGTAAGTGTACCTTAGATGGGTTAGGGTTTGGGTTAGGGAGTCACAATTCTATAGGGGTCACAATTCTATGTGAGGGTCATTTTTCTACGTGTGGGGGAGTCATAATAGTATGACCCCTCGGTCATAATATTATGACCGGGGAGTCACTATTCTATATAAAATAATGACTGGGGGGTCATTATTCTATATAGAATGATGACCGGGGGATCATTATTCTATGTGGGTCAGTTTACAACGTTACAGCGGAAATTGATCAACAAGTTGTGCCATGTAACGATTACATGAATGATGCGTCAATGATTAATGTTTCTAACTATGTAAAGAATCTAGTAATTATTAAAATGACGGGATGAAAATGATCTTTGAAGTTTAAATATTGCAGACTCTGTAACAGTTGACAGTTTAGTTGGCCTGCTTTAATTTTTAAAGTTATATAGTTTCAGTAACTGTTGCGCTGTGAAGGTGACACTAAACATGACTCTGGACTACAGCAAGTGATCTTCATTTGTAATTGACCGGATGAGAGTATTCTCTTGGAATTTAACTAGAGTCGTAAGTAGACATACAGTTCGTTTGCTTTCTTTTTTAGTTGTTACGATTTTTCGTTAAAACTAAACAACGCTTTAATTTCATTCTAAACGTTTATGTTTACGATTAAACATATTTCTTTCTAGTTTAAAAGAAATCAAGGAAAACATGCACGTTTTATTAAACCCGGTGATTTGCACACTCACATTTATCACGTCATTTCTACATGGGAGAATTCGTAAAATGACGGCGGCTGTGTGAAAACATGAACGAACAAACGGGGTTGAAAAATCGATTATTTCGTAGATATAAAGAGTCAACACTATTTCATAATTATGGTATCAAATAAGCAAAAGGCTCATTTATGTTTATAAAGTTTTACAGATAATATTTACAAAAGGAGGTGCTTGTCAAAGTTGGAAGAGTATTTACTCTTATTGTTCATTAAAGCAGTTTATTTCCAAAGTTGTTTAAAAAACGCAAACGGTCAAAGATGATCGAAATCAGATATGAATTACTTGTGAATAGTGTTTACCGTTAATTCTAAAAATATTAAGAGACTGTTTAATGTTGTTACATAGGAGACTGTTTTTATGTTGTTAAATGTTAGTCTTTACAACCGACTTTGTTAAATACATTCATTTGATTTCATTAGCCTTACCAGGTAAAACTAAGCTAATTAAAGTTTATGTCCAATATAATAGAGGCTAAACTTACTTAGTGTTTGAAATTATTTTTTGTCAAATGGCATTGCAGTGTTTTTCAAATTTTCGGGAAATTTATTTTTGTCAATCAGCATTTACTTCCAGTCGACCCGGTAAGTCACATTCTTTACGTTTTAAGCAAAACGTTTTACAAGCGCTGTCTATAGGAGGGGTAAGAGGCGTGTTATTTATTTTACTCGCTCTGACGTCATTCGCGATTCTCTATGAAACTCAACCTCTTGTAATCGGATCACACATAGGGGCCTTACAATGTTCTGATGGTCTAATTCAAATGTTACGCAGTTTAGGAAAATAGCTTAATCGTAAACAGAAACGTTAAGACAGAAATTATAACGTTTTCCTACTTTTAATGAAATATTCTAACAATTAAAAAAAGAAAACTAACTAACTGAATGTAACTTATGTGCCAGTATGTGCCAGTAGATCTAGTAGAGCATGGTATATATCAGTATTACATATAACCATGTTCTGGCTATTGTTGTGGTTCGGTTTCAAGAGCTGGAGCATGGTATATATGAGTACTATAGATAACCATGCTCCGTCGTTTGTAATGGTTCGGTAATATCATCTACAGTACGGTATATATATGAGTTCTATAGATAACCATGCTCTGACTGTTGTCGTGGTCCATTAACACCAGTTGGAGCATTTTATATATCAGTACTATAGTTATCCATACACCAACTGTAGTGATAGTTCGGTACCAACATCTAGAGCATGGTACATATCCGAATTATAGTAAACCATGCCCAAACTATTGTTACGGTTCAGTAGCAACAGCTGGGGCATGGTATACATGAAAAACGTAACATAACCGACTGTTGTCCTGGTTAGGTAACAACAGCTAGGACATAGTTTATATCAGTACTATAGTTAACCATGCGCCAACAGTTTTAACGCTTCAGTAGCAACAGCTGGGACTTGGTATACATAAGTAATATAAATAACCATGTACCGACTCTTGTCGTAGTTTGATAACAACAGCCAGAGCTTAGTATATATTAGGACATGTACTGTAGTTAACCAGGTCCAAAATGTTGCTATTGTTCGTTAGCAACAGCTGGAGCAGAGTATATATGAATAATGTACATGCTCCGACTTTTGTCATAGCTCGGTAGGAACAGCTACAGCATGGTATATATATGAGTTATATAGATAACCATACTCTGACTGTTGGCACCAGCTGTAGTATGGTATATATCAGTACTGTTGTTATTCATGCCCCAACTATAGTTTTGGTTTGGTAGCGCATCTGAAGCACGGTATATATAAGTACTATAGATAGTCATGCCTCAACTGTTGTCATGGTTTGATAGGTCATATGGCGACTTTCCAGCTTAAATGGCGGAGGAAGACCCCAAGGTGCCCCTCCGTGCATTATTTCATCACGAGCGGGCACCTGGATAGAACCACCGACCTTCTGTAAGCCAGCTGGATGGCATCCTCACATGAAGAATTCAACGCCCCGAGTGAGGTTCGAATCCTAATCGACGAGGAGCAAGTGATTTGAAGCCAGCGACCTAAACCACTCGGCCACGCCGGTAATAACATCTGCAGCATAGTATATATGAGTACTATAAATAACCATGCTCTAACTGTTGACATGGTCCCTTAACACCAGTTAATCTTTTTAGCCATCCCGAGCGGTCTTTTGGAGGTATGGGTAGGTGACTTACCTAACAGATTTTTCTCAAGGGACAGCAGTTCAAGACAGAGTGAAGATACATGAAACCCGGGCACCAGATCCTAGCTCTTCTTCGAATAGACTCCCTTGGTTCTGTAACGTGACGATACACAGGGGCTTTCTTTCCTGGGAAAGACCAGTACCTAGCCCCAAAGTTTGAAGTCGCCAGCCCCTGGTTAGGCTCGAACCCTGGACCCTTAGATTCCAAGTTATGCGCTCTACCATTGAGCTATCATAATAAGATACTAGTTCGGCATCATTTATAACCCCGACTCTCAAATCGGCAACATTTTAGCATTCTATCGGTAACGATTTGGCAACTCTTCAGCATGTTCGGCAATGTTATTGCAACCTTATCGCATGATCGAGAAACATTCGGCTACTTCGGATAGGTTTCAGCGTTTAAACCACAAGGTTTCGTTTGTATGCTACTCCTCTAATACATGCCGAATGAGCCCGATAGCAAGGCTACGCCCATTTTATTGATTAATGATCCTGAAAGGTTCCCGAAACTAGCAAACTTTTATCGGCTACCCTTCCGCAAAGCATCTGGCTGTAAATGGACGGCATGTGTTATTGTTAACATTTTGCCAAGTCATTCTATAACCCATTATGCATAGCAAAGTAATGCTGAAGACACCAACAGCTCCATCAATATTCTTATACAGTGAAAAGAAAGTTCAAAGTGCACGGTGATCTTGATATTTATGCTATGGACCTTGGACTTGCACACTACACAATGTCATGATGTGGTCAGCACTTGTGCCAACTTATTTGCAGATCGATCCGTGAATCATGAAGTAATTGAACGGACACGAAATGCGATGGACAGATGTATCAGTGTCAAAGGATTATCAAGATATTGAGTGCTGAAGAATATGACATTTTAGCCCTGTGACATTGACCTTTGATCCAATGACCCAAAATTCTGCATGGGTAATCTACTCAATATGTTCTGTCATCCTCTGAAAAATAAAACTCTATAAAGCATAGCAAAAACAATATGCCCCACTGATCTGTCTAAGTGGCATAAACCTTTGTTTGGAATGTGTGGAATGTTTACATATAATTTTCTACTTTTTTTTTACTCGTGAAGTATACGTTCCTGCTTTAAAGCTGGGTATAGGTACATAACTAATTTTTCACCAATGTCTAAGAATTTTTTAATTATGAACATTGTAATAAAAAGTGACACCGCCCCGGAGGTCACAAATTTTACACATACTGTTACAGGAAAAGTCTTTATAACACATTTTGTCTTAAAGTTCAAGACCTAGGCATTTCATACTTGGTATGTCGCATAACCTAATGGTTCTCTACCAAAACGGATCACATTAACATTACACTTATAGGAAAAAAACTTTAAAAACTAAAACTTGTTTATTGCGTTTTTGGCCTCCAGCCCATACACATTACAATACATACATGTGTGGGTACATGATCAATTTCTGCAGTCGGTTTATAACAGTGAATTTTATGAGAAACAGATTTAGTAAAAATAGAAGTGTTGTAATTTTGGGGTTCTATGCTTTCATTAGATCTTTGCCCACAGGGGGTCATCCGGAGTAGCCCGTAATTGTCTGATTGCTTAATATTATTTAACATCGGATGGGTATGAAACAATGGTTTTTTCTTGTATTTTCAGGGGAAAATGACGTTATATCAACAAAAATACGAGTTATATTCTATCCTTTATCTAGTTTACTTATATCTTTTGTTAGAATCAAATAGATTTTCGAAACCTAGTTCCAAATTGATGTTTTCGGATACTAAGTTACTTCTTTACTCCAAAACATGACAATACTAAGTGCCCTAGACATCATTTACATTTTTCAGTGAATGTTAAAGATTGTTGCCCAGCGTGCGGCATGAACCGGAAGAAGATGAAGAACTGGTAAACCTATTTTTTCTGAAAACAAAATTATTCTTAATATTTTATATATTTCAGATGCGTTATGGTATATGTGATCTCCGTTTTTATAGGAAGCCGCACTGCGTTGGAGATGATTTTGCAAGGTCTGAGTTGGACGTTATAATTTGCAAAAGATCAATAATAATGTAGAGTAAAATAAGACCAGCACGGATAGCCCAATGGCAAATGGAATTTATGCATTTATGCATTTATGCAGCATATGTGATGTTTCATGTTTCTAGATATGCAGTAATAATATTTTAGTCGCGAGGTCATCAATTTCCTGTTCTATTTTTTGGCAATGTTTCATCATTGCAGTAGCATTACATATAAAGTGTTTCTTTATACTGTACACTCAGCTTTTTAATATAGACTTGTTTAGCATTCGTTCGCACATGGTAGTGACGTAGTTAATTTTGACACAACTTGCATAAAGGTACTTATGCATTCCTTCATTCATAGTCCATACTGTACATTTTAACACATTCCGAAGAAAACACACACAGCATTTTTTATTGTTAATTTGTTTACAAGGATGAGCTATTGTGGTCAGTGATTGTCCGTCGTCCGTCAACATTTTCCTTGAACATCTCCTCCTAAACCACTATGCCAATTTTAATGAAACTTCAAAGGAATGTTCCTTAGATGGTAATCTTTAAAAATTCTCAAAAAATAAAGTTCCATACAGACCTCTGGTTGCCATGGCAACCGAAAAGAACAAATTTATAAATCCTCTTATCCAAACCCTAAGGCTTTGATTTGGTATGTATCATCATCTAGTAGTCCTGTTCAAGTTATCCCCCTATGGTCAAATATTGCCCCGCACTGGGGGTCACATGGTTTATATAGACTTATATATGGAAAACGTTTTTGAAAATCTTTTTGTACAAATTATTCCCCCCTGGGGTTGAAACTGGCCAGGCCCATGCGTGTGGGGAGCATATGGTTTAAACAGAAGTCTTTAAAAAATGTTGTCTTAAACCATAAGTCCCACAGCTTAGATATATAGTATTTAGCATGCTCTAGTGGTGAAGTTTGTTCAAATCATGACCCTGTGGTCTACTGACCTACTGATCTACTTTCTTGTTTTTAAAGATACAGCATAGAAATTTGGACCATATGTTATAGTTTTAGTTACCGAACCAAGACAACAGCTATTTATGCACGTTTATTTATTGTACTGATACAGATCATTCTCCAGCTGTTGTAACACAATTATGACAATAGTTTAGCCCTTGGTATCTATAGTACTAATACCGACCATGATCTAGCTGTAACGTTGTTACACAACCATTAGAATAGTTGGGGCCTGGTTATTTATAGTTCTGATACAGACAATGCTCTAGCTGTTGTAACACAACCATGACAACACTTGGGGCCTGGTAATCTTTAGTACTGTAACAGACTGTGCTCCGGCTATTGGTACCGGACCATGACAACAGTCAGAGCATGTTTATCTATAGTACTGATACAAACAATAATCTAACCGTTGTTACACAACTATGAGAATAGTTGGGTCCTGAGTATCTATAGTACTGATACAGACCATACTCTAGCTGTTGCTACACGACCATGACAACAGTTGCGGCCTGTTTATCTATAGTACTAATATAGACGATTCTCTATCTTTTGTAACACAACCATGATAACATTTTGGGCCTGCTTGTCTATCGTCCTGGTGCTGACAATGCTCTAGCGCTTGTTACACAACCATGACAACAATTGGGGCCTGGCGTCTTTTAGTACTCAAAGAAACCATGCGCTATCTGTTGTTACCGGACAATGACAACAGTCGAAGCATGTTTATCTATTGTACTGGTACAGACCATGCTCTAGCTGTTGCTACCGGACCAAGACAACAACCGGAGCAGGTTTATCTATTGTACTGATACAGACCATGCTCTAGTTGTTGTTACACAACCACGACAATGGTTGGGACCTGGTTATCTGCAATACTGATACAGACCATGCTGTAGCTGTTGTTACCGGACCATGACAACAGCCGGAGCATGTTTATCTATAGTACAGATACATTTCAGCTGTTGTAATGCAACCTTGGCACTTGTTGGGGCCTGTTTATAGTACTAATACAGACCATGCTCTACCTGTTCTTACACAACCATGAGAACAGTTGGGGCCAGGTAATCTTAAGCACTGATACAGACCATGTTCTGGCTATTCTTCCCCATGTGCCCGTCAATGCATTATTTCATTACAAGCGGGGACCTGGGTAGAACCACCATCCTTCCGTAATCCAGTTTTATGGCTTCCTCACATGAAGAATTCTACGCCCCGAGTTAGGCGCGAGCCCACATCGATCATGCTCTTACTGTTGTTACACAACCATGACAACCGTTGGGGCCTAGTTATCTAAAGAAGTGATGCAAAACTTGCTCTAACTGTTGTAGCATAACCATGACAACAGTTGGGGCCTGGTTATCTAAAGTACTGGTACAGAAGATGCTCCAGCTGTTGTAACAGAACCATGAAAACAGCTGGGCTCTGGTTACATTTAGTGCTGATACAGATTATGCTCTAGCTGTTGTTACACAGCCATGAAAACAGTTGAGGCCTGGTTATCTATAGTACTGATACAAACAATGCTCAGTCTGTTGTTAGCAGTCCGTGACAACTGCCGGAGCATGTTTATCTATTGTACTGATATAGACTTTGCTCAAGATGTTTCTTACGGACCATGACAACAGCGTAGCAGGTTAATCTATTGTACTGATATTGACCATGCTCTGGCTGTTGTAACACAACCATGAGGGAAGTTGGGTCCTAGGTATCTACAGTACTAATACAGACCATGCTGTAGCTGTTGTAACATGACAACAGCCGTAGCTTGTTCATCTATAGTACTGATACAGACCATACTCCAGCTGTTGTTTCCGGATCATGAAAACAGCCGGAGCGTGTTCATCTGTAGTACTGGTACATATCACGCTTCAGCTGTTGTAACGCAACCTTGACAATTGCTGGGGCCTATGTATCTATAATACTAATACAGACCATGCTCTAGTTGTTGTTACACAACTATGAGAATAGTTGGGACCTGGTTTTCTACAGAACGTATGCAGATCATGCTGTAGCTGTTGTTGGCTGACCACGACAACAGCCGTAGTCTGTTTATCTGTAGTACTAATACAGACCACGCTCTAACTGTTGTAACACAACCATGACAATAGTTGGGGCCAGGTTATCTTAGTACTAATACATATTATGCTCCGGCTATTGTTACCGGACCATGGCCACAGCCGGAGCCTGTTTACCTATAGTACTGATACAGACCATGCCCTAACTGTTGTTAAACAACCATGACAACAGTTGGGGTCTGCTTATTTATAGTACTGATACAGACCATGCTGTAGTTGTTGTAACACACCCATGACAACAGTTGGGGTCTGGTTATCTAAAGTAATAATGCAGACCAGGCTGTAGCTGTTGTAACACAACCATGACAACAGTTGGGGCCTGGGTATCTATGGTACTTATACAAACCATGCTGTATCTCTTGTAACACAACCATAACAACAGTTGGGGCATGGTTATCTAAAGTACTGATACAGAGCATGCTCAAGCTGATGTTACACAATAATAATAGCAGTTGGGGCGTAGTTATATGTAGTACAGATACAGACCAAGCTCTAGCTGCTGTACACAACCATGAAAACAGTTGGGGCCTTTTGTTCTAATACAAACCGTGCTCTATTTGTTGTTACCGGTCCATGACAACAGCCGGAGCATGTTTATCTATTGTTCTGATATAGACCATGCTCTAGCTGTTGTTACCGGACCCTGACAACAGCCGTGGCATATAAATCTATTGTACTGATACAGATCATGCTCTCGCTGTTTTAACACAAAACCTTGACAACATTCCGAGAATTGTTTTCAATAGTACTAATACAAACCATGCTCTATTTTTCGTTACACAATCATGACAACAGTTGAGGCCTTGCTATCTATAGTACTTATAAGACCATGATCTAGCTGTTGTTACACAACCATGGCAATAGATGGGGCCTGGTTATCTATAGTTTTTGTAAAGACCTACTTTAGCTGTTGCTACAGGACCATGACATCAGTTGGAGCCTATTTATCTGTATTTTATCATATTCTGATACAGATCTTGCTCTGACCATGACAACAGTGGATGCATGGCTAAAGTAATTTCAAAACAGTACAAATAACGTTTGTAGAAAAAAATGATGCAAATATGATCAAATTCTGCACAATTAACTTTTGTGTATATCATTCGATAGAGCATTAATATTTCAAATGGTGCGTGTTGTAGAAAGAATTGTGAGACCTTATCTTCATATATATGTCAAATATTTAAACAGCCATTTCTATGTATGTTGCCACAAAATGTGAACTTATAATACCGTGTTTTGCTTCGAAAATGACTTATAGGCTGCTTCATGAGGAATATGTCACTGGGTGAGAAAAATGTACAGCGTGACCAGGACTCGAACTCGGGGCTTTTCGCTTACAGCACGAACTTTTTTGACAGAGGTACCCTGTCCCTTACACATTTTATCCACTTCAATATAGTTTGAATTTTAGAGAACGGAATTCATTTTTCTCGTTATTTATCACAAGGGCAGTGACTGTGAAGAGAAAGGCTGCAATAACTCTAAAAAGGATGTGTAAGATTAGAAATTTAATCATAACATCACAATTAGGTTCAGGAAATACATGCAGTTTTACTTCATCTGGAGTGCATGTCTAACTAACAACTTAACTTGAAAGCAATGATGTCTACAAAAAGGAAACACTAAGTTACAGGGAGTTTTGTTGCATATGTTTTATATTGAAACATCATTTTAAATGTTCTGCTGACGATTTTTGTTTATTTGTATGTCTGTCTACTTGCTTTACTTGAATTAAATATTTTGAACCATACCTCAAAACTTTCAATTTCAAGGTAATTAATTATTTTGAACACAATTGCATTAAACATTACACAGTTTCATGGGGTTTGTGTAACTTAGGTATATAAGGAAAATATACGAATTAAAATTGCACTAACCAGTTCCAGTTAAATGAAACTACTACATCGTTATTTCATCCCATAAGCTGATATGCTGATCTGTCCCCTTGATATTTTTCAAGGCCACATAAACGAAAATAAATGAGACATATCAGGCTTATAATCAATTTGTTGTTTGTTACATAACGTTGACAACCCTGTTAAGTCATATTGTATGGTAAGATACGTCACAGTATGGAGCTTAAATAATATCTAAATGTTGCAACCATGCACCGCCTGTTATCGTTATCTTTTTCCCATTGCGGGACTGTGGCAGGTTGACATGTGTAAATTGGCTGCCACCTATCTTTATTCAATTATTTTGCGTAAAAACTCACCTCTTTGACAGCATAGTTATATGTTCAAAGTTTCAATAAGTGAAAAGAAATACTTTATGCGGTTGAGGTTGGAGAGAAGAAGTAAGAATATGGAACACACACTATTATTAAAATAAATACATCAGACATTTCTTCGTTTTATGGTGACCATATGTATGGAGTTTCATTTTTCTAGATATCACTGATGTATATGTAGTGTACGACGCCAACTTGAGAGAGGATATGTGCATACGTGTTTACCATTTACTCTTCCTGGTGATAAGGTCATGGGCGCCCCATTCTTTGGTCACCCCAGGAACTGTTAAATAAGTTACCGCACAATCTTAAAAGGGAATAAGAACATAGGATCTCTCAGCCTGTTTCCATGAACATGCCCAACTACACTTCAGACTAATCATGTGTATGAAGTTTCATAGGAATCCCTTTTAAAATGAATAAAACTTGAGGCGAATGGGGCTGTTTGCTTAACCTTTGTCCTTTCTAGAAAAGGGTGACATATCGCTTGATAATTGAAAATTATGGACTCTGAAGTAGTATGTTCCATATAGAAGGGAAAAGGAAAGGATGATGTTCTGTTGTGATTATATTAATGAAGTTGCAAAAGAAGAAAGAATGTATGGGATGGGATGCGAACTAATGGTAATATATTACTTAGAAATCTACATATTTCTTCAAAAGATGTATTATAATACATGTTGCAGCGATTCTATAAAAGGAGAGCGTACCTCAAAATACAGTTTTCGGCACTAGTTTAAGATAGGTAACATCACCGACAGAACTTCTTCCAGCCAACATAATGGCTTTCACACTTTAATTAATTTTTATATCTAACACAGGATTTTAAACAAAAAGGGGCAATTAATATTAACTCAACGGCCTTAACCGCTCTGCCTCCTTAGAATGATAGAGCAAAGAATTCAATATTAACAATCAAAGTATTGTCCAAATACGTAGCCAATAAGAGTTATTTTTCATATGAAATGCTTAACTTATATAATCTAGCTCGTTAAACTTTAAAATTGTAAAAGATCTTTAATTTAAAGGTCAAAGCAGACATTCCCACTAAGTCTTGTTGTATCTTTGGACTTATTATCATCATCATTTTCATCATCATCATCATCATCATCATCATCATCATCATTATTATTATTATTATTATAATGTCAGATTTATATAGCGCCCTTTTAATGAAAAACACGTTCGAAGGCGCTTTACATATAACAAAGTTATTCACAGCCAATCACTTTTAAATATGAGATTTAAATGAATGTTTGCTTCCAAAGGGGGAGTGATAACTACTAAATTCTTGAGATGAAACATTTTTTTACGATTTTACCGAAAGTTTGTGTTTTTTGTCGTTCATACAAAAAGTTTAATATTTGAGAAACTGAATTTGACAATATAATTTTCACATCATTATGGTGCGCAGTAGTTCCTAATAATCTTCTTTAAAATGTATTTCTGAATGACATATTTTGAAACTTACTAGAAAGATTAGGGGAATATAAGTGACAATTATGAATGATACATTTAATCTTTGTTTTTTTTGCTCAAATAATTCAGCTCTAACAAACATGCAAGTAGGTTTTAGTTCGTTTCGTGCGGCATGTAAACGATTCATGATTTCTAATAGTTTTTATACAATTACGAAAACGTCATACCAATGATTTAAGAGTACATTAACAAACGACGAAGGAGAAGGTAAATTACTCACCTGTGTTCTCTCGCAATTTCAATTCCTCATCAATCCTTTTATGTGCAGCTGCAATACTTTTCTTAACTTCTTTAACATTTTCTTTGACTTCTTCAACATTACCCCTAACTTCTTCAACATGTCCCTTAACTTTTTCAACCTTTTCCTTCACTTCTTCAACATTTTCTTTGACTTCTTCAACATTACCCCTAACTTCTTCAACATGTCCCTTAACTTTTTCAACCTTTTCCTTCACTTCTTCAACATTTTCTTTGACTTCTTCAACATTACCCCTAACTTCTTCAACATGTCCCTTAACTTTTTCAACATTTTCGTTCACTTCTTCAACATTTGCCGTTACTTCTTTAACTTTCCCCTTAACACCATCAACATTTTCCTCGATGACTTTAACCTTTCCCTTAACATTTTCAAACATAATCTGCAGTTCCAAATGTATCCAGTTTTTCTTTATTTCTTCTTTTATTTTTTCCTCTGCCTCTGGATCAAGAGGGCTGTTTTTATAGGCATTAAGCTCTTGTTGAAGATTTGGCATTGGATTTGGAACAGAGGTATTAAGTCTGAGAAGAACCTGCGGGATGAAACAAATACATGCTTCAGTATTAGCCTATTGCATGTATATAATTTATGTGCCTGGTTAATTAATGCCTAGATACTCGTAACAAGTAATCATAAGGACCAGACTTAGTCACTGGGTGTTCTTTTAGGGACAGGATGGGATCAAATGTCAAATGAGGTGTTTCTTTGACAAAGAGTAAACCACTATATACTCCTGGTAGTTCAATTTATAGTCCTGAATTGATTTCAACATTATATCTTGATCCCTTAAAGATTAAATTGATATATGATGTTAAAACAAATTATTTTTACTCCACGTTGACCTATTTGTTATAGTCGAACTATGTACTTTCAAACAGTGGCCTCTGATTGCATGGTTTGTTACCTCACTCCTGACAACAAAACTTAACACTATGTCAAATCCGGAAATGCTATGTTGAACCTAGGAGACATATTGAGGTCAGAGGTCAAGTTCAATTTTAGTAGATTTTACTTCCCAGACGAACTTCTTTCAGTACTAATAAATGCAAAATATAACATTTATTACTGGCATGATAACAGAATAACAGTAATTACATTTCAGGCAAAACTAATATTTGTTTTTAATCTGTGACAAGCCTATGTTTCATTTATATAGCATTTGTTTCTAAGGTGGAAGTAGATGTTTTACAAAAACTCTCTGTCTTAACAGGTGCCATGTATACATTCATGCAATGATTCTAAAGATCCCAAGAAAAATAATTCATTGTTGCAGAAACTATGTCACACATGTAAACTTTAAAGAAATATAAACTCTTTTGTACGGAAATTTCTTTCTAATCAATTTTTGTAAGTAACGTTACATATAGGGCCTTTTGTTGTATTTTATTAGTTTTGCGTTGGTCAGATTCAGATCTATCATTTCACTGTTTTCATATTTTGTTTGACTCTTTTTGCTACAATTATGGTAGTTACAATGAGTTCGTTTGTATCAATTCTAAATATAAGTCCGTCATATTTGTGTATCTATATAGGAAAGGAGTATTGATTCTTAAAGCACTATTATTGCAGCTACTGATGCAATATTCATATTTCTTAAAGACCATCTCATACTTGCAATTTAAGTTTCACCTAATAATATTTTGGACGTTTGTTCATGTATTTTTCCTTTTCCAAACGCCAGTAACATCATACAAATTTGTATTAGAAATATATTTCAATTGGATTTAAAGTCACAACGACACACATGATGCTGTTTTAAGGTAGTTCTGCACGTTTGGATTGAAATTTTTTCTACAATGTAGAATTTGATTAAACTCTGATTTTTCAAAACTTTAGAATATACCTAGAAAATTCAGCAAATAAAAAAGATAGGGTCGTGTGCTTGGTTTTTTTGCTAGACTGATTTGAAAAAAAAATGGTCCTCACGCATTTTTTTATAATGGAAGTCTATGGGAAAATCATAACTTTCATAACATTTTCGCTAATAGATTTTTTTCTACAATGTAGAATTCAATGAAACTTCCCACAGTTGTAAATAAGCATATGGCCCTTAATGTGGTGAATAAAATGTATAGGTCCGTGTGCTTAATTTTGAGATATTTGACCATGATTAAAGTGAACCGCACGCTAATTTTAAGACATTATCTTGATTTTTTAAGGTGTCAGATGTTTTAATATCATGTTTTAACTTTAGAAAGACAGTAACAGTGTCATTGTAATAAATTTACTCATAGGTTGCTATTAATTCATAAAATGATTTTCATTTCGTACGCCAAATCCAGGCTTTATTTCACGTTTTCCGGGTATATGCTTTAGGCCATCACGTCCGGTTTATCAAACGAGCAGAACTACGTTAATCTGATAGTATATAGTTTCATTTTCTATCACATATGTAGCCGTATAGACCCAAAACAACACAAGAGGTTGATTGCCAATGGATAATTACCATTTTATTTCAGCTTAATGTTTCTAAATGATTTCATAACATAGTTTCTTTGATTTGATTTATTAGTATTAGTATTTGTAAACGGGAAACACTGAATATTGTACAAATAAAATTAAACGTACTGGGGAACATAATTCAGTTTTGAAATAGAAACAATATAGTTCTTTGAGAAATCAAGCCTTACATATGAAAATTATAAGATATGATATATCAACTGCTCCAAACTTCTATTTTCTAGATAAGAAAGATTTTGTCATAATTGCTTTCCAGCTACAGACCATTCATATGCCTAACTAGTTAAAAACCGATACTTTTTAACATATCTGCATAATTATAAAGTAACTCGAGTACTGAGCTGACCTTAACTTATTCTTCAAATCTCAATTACCTTGAGTATTTCCATTATGTCGTGTTTGTAATCTACAGTGTTTGTGTCTTTGGGGAACAATTATAGTATATTTTAGATTTTAACGGGATTTTTCACTGATAAGACACCAAACCGGAGCAATCAGCAAGGCGTCTAAAATGAGACTTCGGTGAATAAGTAACACAGTAAATTGTAAGAGAAATAGAGTGCTTACTGCATTCTATAAATAAACATTGTAAGTCCATTTTCTACTCAAAATTGCCATACCTATTTTCGTTTAAAGGTCACGCCGATTAAAAAGTATAGATACCTGTTCGACCTCATTCCACTTATACTGGAATTTTTTCTTGTCTATCCCTGTAGTATACCCTCTATGCGTTATCTGAAAGAAACAATGATAATGTATCTTCTAAAGTTCTCATGGACCGTTTCATTTGTTACATTTTATCATTGGCATGTTTAGTTTATGTTTTTATCATAAGATATGATCAATATAAGTATCGTCTTAGAGACAAAAAAGAGAAACATGCAAATTTTATACTTTCATTTGATATTAAGCATGTTTACCTTTCAATGTTAAATTAGAAGAATAAAAATGGGAACTATTTTGCTGTTAGAACAGAGTTAATGTAGTCAGGTAAACATACCTCATTTCGTATATGTCTTAGACGACATAAATCTGCCTCAAGGGAATCGTCAGTTTGCTGTGGTGTTACTCTCCAGTTATATTGAGTGTTTAGCCCGAAACTTTTTAGGTTTCTCAGCAGGCATATCGCAAGAGGTAGGTCGATGTCAGTGATAGAAGAAGGATTACCCTCTTGTGGATACAGCAAATTATACTGTGCATTCGTTATTACTTTCCTGGCTCTCAGTTTGTTTACTGCGTTTTTTTCAAGGCTAAGAATCACATTAAACGGAACATCGGAGCTCTTCTGATGAATTATGTTCCTTGTGACTGTAGTGCCTCCATCTATAATTAGAATTTGGAGGCGATAAAGATGATTTCGTTCTTGTAATAGCTGGGCTGTTGCCATATTTACAAAATGTTGCACTTTCTCTACTTGTTTCTTTATGGTTGTCGCTAGGTGTGAACTAAAACTGTCGAAGTAAAAGAATGGTTAGGCAAGTCTTAATAAGTAAAATTCGAGAACATTAACATATCGCTAAAATGGCACGCTTGGATAACAAAACATAAAATATAAACTTGAAAACCCTTTACCTAGCATATAACATTTCATTAATAATAGTTCTTTGGATAATCGTTTTACAGACAACATATCTTTGTAACGCCTATCACAATTAAAATATTTAATGGTCTGCCTTGATTTTGACTATTTGGAAAAGATTCTTGTATTTTAAATTGTCCTTCTACCTAGTCACTAGTGTTGATTTTCGTCGTCATGTCCATGGCATTAGAAATTATGGTGTATTCATTTATGCTATGAACAACAGTCTGAACAAACGTGGCAAATAATTCGAAATAATGGTAGAAGATCAGGGAAAATAAAAGCACCATTAAAACAGTAAACAAATGACTGCTAGCGGAGATCAATTGCCCGAACTGTCTATTTATAGTTTGAGATTTGAAATAACCATGTAGGTGTTTAGATGTCATTTTTGTTAAATATTTATTCGTAACAAAAGTGAAACCTGTATGACAAATATTGAAAAATATATTTTCATGCTGCAAATAGCGGCCAATTTCAACTAGCTTTCATGCTGATCGTGTGTGCTATATAAACAGATACGATATCTTCTTGTTCATGGTACTGTAACTAACCCGAGTGATATTGTATTCGGTATTTGAACAATCGTTACAGAGTGTAACACAAACATCATTACAGCGAAACTATTTCTTTACCCGGTCAGGACCTTCTGTCGAGTAAACTTTAAATTTGTGAGAGGGTCGCATAAAGAAAAGTTCCTGAGTTCATCAAAATAAGCACGAACGGGTAAATAAGATAGAGTGTATGATTTTTGTTCTATTTTCTGATTTGGTGGCCTTTTTTTTACGTAATACTTTTAAATTCTCTACATGTCGAAAAGTTTTACAAATCCGCACCTATCTTGGTCCGCAAACTTTGATGGATGTCTTTCAAGTTTATTTAGATGTTTCTGTTTGAGGAATTTCGGGAAAAATGCTGAAAAGTTGTTCGTAAGGAAAAGTTTGTAAAAGGTTTTCATGTTTTTAGCTCTTGCGTAAAGCGGAACCTTTAAAGTCCATATGGAACACTAAGAACCAAATTTTCAATTGAGTGATGAGATTTAAGAAGTTGATAAAGAAATATTCTACTTTTAGCATTGATAGTCCCTGAAATAGGACCAAAACATCGCATTAAGCACACTCGAGAAAACGCAGCACATGGATGTTAAAGGTCAAGTTTGGTGAAGACCCATCAATTGTTTTGACTAAAAGTTTTCGTTTAATATGAATATCAGGCAGCCCTTATAAGGAATTAAACGGCATCACTTAAGCAAACCTAAGAGAGAGGTCTAAGCAAATATTTTACTGAAATGTTTGGTACAGATCCGATCAGTACTTGCATTTATAAATATTGACCGTATACGTTTCCTGTTGTTTAAATTGTCTGAAAAGAAATATTGGTATTTGTGATAAGAATATTATATAGTTTCAATTTCCTTCAGATCCTATGAATAGGATGTCGTGCGAACTGGTGAACGACTTGCTGTTGAAGTCAAAGGATGAATTTCCGAGAGCTATTGTTTGAATAATTGCCTTCCCACTTGCCTCCTTGAGAATGTTTATCGACAAGTATTGAATATAGATTTGAGAGCTTATTTGTAGGATCCAGATCAAATACGTTCAAACCTGTTAAAAAGACCACCTCCCAAAAATGATCATGTGTATATATCCTGGTAAAGTCTGTTATTTTCTCTTCCCGTTTAACTATGATAAGTGTTATTGAAATCACCAGTCAACAAAAGCTTCGTTATTTTCCCCAGATGGTAAGTAATATTAAAGCTGTAGCTTTTACTACCTGATACAGAATGCATTTAACCAAATACTCATGAATCATTTAATGCGGAATTTGTAATAGTAACAATATATTTTAAATGCAAGATCAATTTGAATATTGGACAACTGATTTTTCTGATGCTCTTGAAAAACCAGAAACTAGTTTATTACTAACGCTTTTTAAAAGACATTTCTAAGATATTGCACAAAAATGATTTATAGCTAACAGGCCATTGCATGCACGACGATTTCAAAATATTTTGATACATCTCTGTAGTATATATCTAGTTAAAAGGCAGAAGTTTCAGTCAATTTATTTAGTATCCTGGTCCGAAAGAAAGTTATGGCGGTTATGGCGATATTCAAATTTAACATGTAAAAACTTCGTGTTATATACCAACGGAATGAGAAATGAGTCATACTTCACGGACGGAAAACATAATAGTGGACTTCCGAGAGCTATTGTTCAAATCGTTACCGGTATTCTTTTCTCCTTGAGAATTGTGACTATCATTGTAAATAATGGAAGGAAATATATGTTACATTCTAATTTAAATGTGTGTGTATATGATAAAGATTTGCGTACATATTTAAACAATCAAAAGAATAAACGCATGTTGAAAATAACTCAGACTACAAATGATTCTTAGAGTCCCTAACTAAATGCATTATATTATGATTCATTTCATTTTTACTGGCAATTGTTAAATACCCCTAAATACGCATCAAAAATTAAATCAAAGTACTGAGTACAGTACCGATGGAAGATGATTTATGTTAGTACGTATTTGAAAAGAATCCATTCCAAAACTGGCATAAGCGCTAACAGCTCTTTGATAGTTAGAAACCCAATACATATAGGATATGATTCGGCTAACTACTATATCATCAATATGATACTACGATTTTGCCATTTGGTGATATATACAGTTATGCATTCAAACCCCTTGTAAAATAAACAGATGTTAAGTAAAGGCACGCAGTCGATAGTGATTCGTAATAAAGTACTGCGCCATTGGTATATATTCAAAGTATGTTGAACTATTTTTACTAGGCACGAGTACTTGTGAGTTTGTTATCAAGTCAAAGGCTGCCTCAAGGTGATGATAGAGTAGGTCAAATTTTCCGGTCTGTAACAATGTCAGTGGTGTTAAATTATTCCGCATTGGACTACATTGTACAGCGTATAGATACGAAATCGCTGTGAGACAGTCAGTTCCTGATTAGATTCTGCGCCCACATAGAGAAGTGATAAATAATGCAGTCTCAATATGATTGAGTCTCTTCATGAGATGCAACCCTCCCCTTCCCCCTCTGCACTGGCTTAAGTGAAATCTCATTTATAGTATTTGAATATTCTCCATGATGTTATGCCAGTTAATAAATCTGTGAAAAGATCCTTTGGGAGCACAGACCGCAACCATGGAAGAATAAAAATAGACTCGGTTTCATTTAGTCTGTTCATAACAGGAAATAAATTGTGCAATATCCATAAGCCCCTCACCACCGGGTGAAGAGGAATTCTATTATAGTAAATATAATGTTTTCGATGATTCCGAAGGGCCAGAGATTACTGAGTCCAAGTACGGGGAGACGTTTCACATCCGTCATACAATACTGCTATTATGATAGTTAATAAAATCATTAAGAGGATGCACTGAAAGAGTATACCGCAAGCAAGTAGTTCAATAGCAGACTAGATTTGACTGCGTCAGTTCTTTTAATGTCATTCAAAACTGCTATTATGATAGTTAATAAAATCTTTAAGAAGATGCACTGAAAGAGTATACCACAAGCAAGTAGTTTAATAGCAGACTAGACTTGACTGGGTCTGTTCTTTTAATTATGATCGTTAATAAAATCTTTAAGAGGATGCATTGAAAGTGTATACCGCAAGCAAGAAGTTTAATAGCAGTCTAGATTTCACTGCGTCAGTTCTTTTAAGGTCATACAATACTGCTATTATGATAGTTAATAAAATCTTTAAGATGATGAACTGAAAGTGTATACCGCAAGCAAGAAGTTTAATAGCAGACTAGATTTGACTGGGTCTGTTCTTTTAACGTCATACAATACTGCTATTATGATAGTTTATAAAATCTTTAAGAGGATGCATTGAAAGTGTATACAGCAAACAAGAAGTTTAATAGCAGACTAGATTTGACTGGGTCAGTTCTTTAATGTCATACAACACTGTTATCATGATAGTTAATAAAATCTTTCAGAGGATGCATTGAAATTGTTTTCCGCAAGCAAGAAGTTTAATAGCAGACTAGATATGACTGGGTCAGTTCTTTTAATGTCATTCAATACTGCTATAATGATACTTAATAAAATCTTTAAGATGATGCACTGAAAGAGTATACCGCAAGCAAGAAGTTTAATAGCAGACTAGATTTGACTGGGTCTGTTCTTTTAACGTCATAGAATACTGCTATTATGATAGTTAATAAAATCAGTAAGAGGATGCATTGAAAGTGTATACAGCAAACAAGAAGTTTAATAGCAGACTAGATTTGACTTAATGTCATTCAATACTGCTATAATGATACTTAATAAAATCTTTAAAAAGATGCACTGAAAGAGTATACCGCAAGCAAGAAGTTTAATAGCAGACTAGATTTGACTGGGTCAGTTCTTTTAATGTCATACAACACTGTTATCATGATAGTTAATAAAATCTTTAAGAGGATGCATTGAAATTGTTTTCCGCAAGCAAGAAGTTTAATAGCAGACTAGATTTGACTGTGTCAGTCGTTTAATGTCATACAACACTTCTGTTATGATAGTTAATAAAAGCTTCAAGAGGATTGCATTGAAAGTGTACACCGCAAGCAAGAAGTTTAATAGCAGACTAGATTTGACTGTGTCAGTCTTTAAATGTCATACAATACTGCTGTTATGATAGTTAATAAAAGCTTCAAGAGGATTGCATTGAAAGTGTATACCGCAAGCAAGAAGTTTAATAGCAGACTAGATTTGACTGGGTCTGTTCTTTTAACGTCATAAAATATTGCTATTATGATAGTTAATAAAATCTTTAAGAGGATGCATTGAAAGTGTATACCGCAAGCAAGTAGTTTAATAGCAGAATAGATTTGACTGGGTCAGTTCTTTTAATGTCATTCAATACTGCTATTATGATAGTTAAAAAATGCTTCAAGTGGATTGCATTGAAAGTGTATGCCGCAAGCAAGAAGTTTAATAGCAGACTAGATTTGACTGGGTCTGTTCTTTTAACGTCATTCAATACTGCTATTATGATAGTTTATAAAATCTTCAAAAGGATGCATTGAAATTGTATACCACAAGCAAGAAGTTTAATAGCAGACGAGATTTGACTGGGTCAGTTCTTTTAATGTCATACAATACTGCCATTGTGATAGTTAATAAAATCTTTAAGAGGATGCATTGAAAGTGTATACCGCAGCAAGTAGTTTAATAGCAGACTAGATTTGACTTTGTCAGTCTTTTAATGTCATACAATACTGCTATTGTAATAGTTGATAAAATCTTTAAGAGGATGCATTGAAAGTGTATACCGCAAGCAAGTAGATTGATAGCAGATTAGATTTGACTGGGTCAGCTCTTTAATGTAAAATATAACTTATTAAATGAGTATAAGAGTGTCAAATCATCCGTAATTTATATGGTGCATACGCAACAAATAATTTATGTATCATGTAAACTCTCTCTCTCTCTCTCTCTCTCTCTCTCTCTCTCTCTCTCTACCCTAATATTTTCCCTTCTATAATTCATTGATTTTACAATAATAAAGGCACATCAAGTAGAAAGTAGAAAAGGACTTGATAGATTGATAGATATTTAAGTGGAGACTGTTTATTTACGCCCTCTTACTTTCCCACATCGTATTCTTGCACTATCTAAAGTTTAAATCAAATTCCCAATAGCAATTTCAAAGTTACCACTAAAGGGGTTACAGTATATTGCTCGATATAGATATCTCGTACAGTAATTATGCTGTGTATTTACTGTTAATCATGTCTTTTAGGATCTTTTTGGTTTATGATTACCGGGTGCGCAAAGAGCAGTAACTCCAAAAAACAAGGAATATGAAAAGGATCAATTAAAAATATCTTCAGAGCATTTAAAGTCACTGTCCAGAAATAAAATTAATCAGAGCATGACATAAACAACTTTAAATGTGTATAGTTATACTGGTTTTACTGGTTATAGCATGTTAAACTTCAACAGGAGACCATTTCATAGATGTATTAAGATTCCAAATCTTACTTTCAGTGTTTTTTTCTGTGTTTACAAAACTGAACAGAGAATGATTTAAATCCCGCTTTTCTAACATAATGATGCTGCAATAAAAGTTCTATATCTTAATGCCGAAAAAATACTAATAACAATAAAAAAATGATGAACCTGGATCGCTCACCTTGGTTATATGAGATACATGTTTCCAATGTCAAACGGATGCTAAAATATATAGAAAGTACGACAGTATAGTAGTCGCAACTTGACCGCGATGGTTGACCTTAGGCTGATTATTCATATCGATTATTTCATTATAGAAATCAGGGGTGCTTAGGGTAGCCGTGTATATTTATATGGAATTAGTTTGTATACAGTGCAGTATCAAAGTATATATACTTACATTTAATCAGTTAAAACTTTCCAATACACTAATTTATATTTACACAAATTTATATTTCCTTATTCTCGTGCAGCTCGTGTTTTCGTACACTCCTTTTCAATAATAGGTTGTGCCTTGTTATGTATTATAATGCAAAGGTCAACCATCGGGGTCAAGTTGCGTCCACTATATGTTATATTCGTGGTCAGTGAAAGTCATTTTTAAGATCGGTGTTATTAGGATCATGTCGTCACCTCAACGCATGAAGTATATTACTACATTGACTTTAAAAAAAAGGACTTGTTCACTTTTTGCGCCAAGTTGGCGATGTAATAATTGAAAAACTTCGTAAATAAAGGGACACACCATGCATATTTTCACATAAGTATTTGGGTTTGCTTCTTATCTGCCGAGCCTTTATTATCATCCATGACCTAGTTTTGCACTATACTTATCATAAGTACACTCATAATTTCATACGAACGTCTTTTTAGTTACATTTTCTCTATTCCATTCCTCTAAAACATTGACCTGTATAGCATTATTTGGAACACATTCATCTGCCAAAATGTTTGTTGATATGAGAAAGTAATGAACAACTAGCGTTATGAATGAATTCACGTATTATTGTTTGTCCTTGGTATGTTTTTTTTTCCAGTTACTAAATCATAAGACTATTTCATTGATCATAGGTGCAGGTGGACATATCCAGCTCGAGGGTAATAATTGTTAAGATGGCTCTGCAGGGTTAACACAAAACAATTACCCGAGCGAAGAATATCTCCATCAATACCAGTCCTACAAACACTGATAAATTCATTTCATTGCATACCATATTCAGATGGAGTGTATAAATGTTTGGTGAAAAAACGCCCTTTCACATATCACAAAAAAGAACCTGTCACATATCACTTTCTCATCTTTGATAATGAAAGTTTCTATGTCGAAAGCAAGAAAATGCTTGACCATACGCAGATTCTTTACATGCTAATGTAACAAAAAAGCTAATGAGCTGCGCAATACGTTTTATACAGCCATACAGTTACAATTATCAGATATTATCTATACATGCAGCTATTTAAACTTATTATCAAATTGAATGTTTCAGACTAGACTGATATTCAGTTATTTTAAATGACGCCCTAATAGAAGTTTTACCATGGATCACAATTTCTTTTTTTTCTCCTTTCTTTTTTTTTGTAAGAAAAATTTAATGGCACAATGCATTGTTTAAAGAATGTAAATATGAACCAAATGTAACTATTGTGACAGTTTATAGTTTATTGATTGTGGAGATTTATTTTACCTTTAATTATGACAGGGACTTTATTTTCATTCTCAAGTATTAAATGTACATTTCTATATATTTTCATAAATAAGATATAATTTGGAGTAGATGTTAATTGCACTTTCAGGTTTCCATAAATCAATCTGCTAAGCACAGTACCTAAGGTTGTAGGGTCAATTATCTGTATACTTGTGTATCTGTTATCTAGATTTATTGCAGTTTCTGGGTAACCTGGTCTCTTCATGTATTCTAAATGAATTAACGACATTTCCAGGTCCTACCCACTATGTTCAGGTCATTTATGCAACATTATTTATATATGGTTTATTCTTATTAAATTTTAGTCTATAGTCCTTTCTCAGGTATACCTGAAATGTTAAAGAGTATAAATAGTAAGTTTATCCTCAAATAGAGAAAAAAGAAAAGAAAGGAACTGTTCGAGTTGGACTTCGACCGGTGTAATCCATTGAAAGTATGCTGTTTATTTTAGGAAATATTTGTCAAATGTTACCAGATTATAAAAATCGTAAATGTGTGAATGAATTGAATGGATGAAAAATTGAAAGAAGTTGAAATAAAATCTATATTCTTGTGTGCTCATTTTTGACCTGCTGAATATTATTTTCATGCGGGAATTTGTTAGCCAGATTTAGCTCTCCGATGCTACCTAAGGAGAAGTTTGGTTACACTATACTGAATACAAAAATGAAAATGTAACGGAAACACTAGCGAGGAGCTACATTGTTACAATTATTATATGTTACCTAGTACATTGCAAATGTTCTTTCTCCATACTCTTAAGACTGGCTGAGAAAAGGCATGATAGTTTTTGCGTTTCGACCTTGTGTGTGCTTCGCTTGATCATGTGCACGTCCACTTGCTATGAGTTGCAATATGGGGAGACATTCCCTACTTAATATTCACCCTTGTTATTTTCACTGATAGATTCCGAAAATAATATATCGTTAAGCGAAAATGAAAATGCAAACACGAGAAAAATAGAATTGTATGGTCAGTATAATAATATTAAACTCGCTAAGCTTATTTGTGTGAAGATGACATTTTTATGAGGCATAAGCCTCGGCGAGTAAGATACAGAACGGTATCCACTTCATTTCGTTGCGTAGTGACCCACTGGAAAGCGAGTTGTGTTAGGTTTCCGGCCAATGTTTTGGAAACTGACGGGAATAATTGTATGAAAATATGCATATGTTGTCTAAAGAAGCACTGAGCCCTCTAAATATGAAGTTGTCAATCATTACTTGATCAAAATTAGCATTGTACATGATGGGATCATCTCAAATATGTACAATTTTTTCCGCCAGATTGTACAGAAGTATAAAGAATTAACGGTACAAATCTCGGCTAAATAAACATATTTGCTATGAAATATACACATCTGCGCTCCAAATATACCTATCGCTTTCATTTCAGTAATTTAGTTTCTTGCTCTTTGGTAAACTGTCACCAGCAAAGCATACACACACCCTTCTCCCCCTCCCATCTCAATCCCTCACATGCCCAACCACAAAAATCTTTAAATATGTGTCTTCTTTAAATTTTGCATCCATCCTCCTCTAAAAACCTTTCGGGCGTATATTGCCCCGCTAGGCGAAGCTCTTGTTTAATATATTACTGTTCTCCATGATAATATATGATCTATACCCTCTAACGTTTTTTACTGATAAAATCGGTGTTAAGCATGAAATACATGTAATTGATTTATCACTGAGGTAATAAAATTTAGCTGCATGACCGCAGAATAGGGATGTCCACAAAAAAAAGCAATTAACCCAGAATTCTTTCGAACAAATATTTTAAGCAGATAGAATGCATATTTACATTTTCCACAAAAGTATTACCGGTGCATCGAATAGATTTTTTTTAGGATTGAACAAATGATTTGAAAACAATGAATAAATGTTTTGTCACAAATTTTGTTTCAAAAGATATAAAAAAACATATATGAAACATTAAAAAAATATTTCTGTTTAACAATAAATATTTTAAGACATTGAATGAATATATAAAGATAGGCAGTAATTATAGAAGATATACTATTGCAACACATTACACGCCATAGAAGGCAATACAATAACAACAAAAATCAACTAATCGAAACGTTTTAAATCAAAGACAATGATTCAAATGAACAATGACCTCATAATAGGGATGTCCACAAAACAGAAATTTACCCATAATTCTTTTGAACAAATATTTATAAGCACTTAGAATAAATAATTACGTTTTACACAAAATTATTATTGTTGCAACGAACAAAAATACTGTAGAGTTGAACAAAAATATTAAATTTGTGTATAAATATTTTGTGATATACAATGAATATTTGAAACATTTGTAGCACTGAATAAATACGTTGAAAACGTGGAATAAATATTTTGTCACAGTGCAGATTTTGTTTTCAGTTTTACAATAAATACTTCGAAAGATAGAACAATTATATGAAAACATGGATAAAATATTTCTGTTTTAAAATGAATATTTTAAGACGTTGAATAAATATATATGGCGTGTAATGTGTTGCAATATTATATGTTCTATGATTAATGTCTATCTTAATATATTTATTCAATGTCTAATCACAAAATATTTATTAAAAAATTAAATATTTTTATTGAATCCTTCCAAATTTTTGTTCGATGCAACGAAAATGATTTTATGTGAAACGTAAATATCTATTCTTTCTGCTTAAATATATGTAAATTGCTGTTTCGTGGACATTCTTATTCTGCGGTCATGCGGCCGAATGTAAGGCAATATTTGCGGCCAATCAGCGGCCAACTGCTATGCACTTTGTTAGCCTAGAGTATATTGCTGTCCTTCGTGATAAGATCTATACCCCTAACATTTTATATAGATGAATCAGCGAAAAGCATAAAAGAATGAAAATTTATGGTACATTAAAGCTATATGATATCCGGAAACAGCATACTAGCATAATTATCATCAACTGTTTGATATCAAGTGTATATCGAAACTCGAGAAATTACGTACAATATATTGGGTATGAAATACTAGCAAAACCAATTGAATGAAACATAAAAGAATGCTCACTGGACAAAATGATTTGAGATCAGTACCAATCAGAACAAACTTTAAAAGGCATTTTTTTTCCAAAAAACAACAACAAAAAAACCCCGCTAATCCCACCCCTCCAAAAAAAAAAAAAAAAAAAAAAACCCTCCGGAAAAGCCGTTGCGAAAGACCCCCTAGGTTAGCTTGGCATTCCTTGACAACCAATTGAAGGCATTTTCCTTGAACTCTCAGATGAACAAGCTTTTAACACCGACCTGGTAATTCCGGGAAAACGTAGGGTGTCGTGTGTATTGCAAATCTTCATCAAATATGTAAAACTCAATTAGAATTCTTGTTAACAACATATGAAATTCAATTAAATATTGCAATGAATATTTCGGTTCTAAAAGGAAAGAGATGCCCATTTCTTCTTATTTTGTTGTTTTCACCGTATTTCATATACATTTAAATATCAGTTTCAAGTATGCCATTATGTCAATGAAACAAATGCAAATGTCGTTATTTTTTCTACTCAGTTACAGTACAAAAAGATAAAACAGACAAAAGTTTCTTCAGTGTGAGACCATCAAGTAACAAAAGTAAAAAATACAGATCCCAGTGTTTCATTTTTGAGAAACTGGCATTCTAAATTATAGCGGTAATTAAAACATTATCACCTTATCAAGACATTGCTACTCAAAACAGTATGTGCTAAACCTCAAATACATATGAATTGACATCCTTGTAATAATTTACATTTTAAATGAAGAAATAGGGCGCGAAATTCATCCTCTTCTGGTACAGACACAGAGCCATCTGGCCAGAGGGACAGAGTGAGATAAAGCCCCCAGAACAGACAGAGAGAACGTTTTAGATACAGACGTGAAAACATAATTAATTCAAGTACATTGAAATAAACAACACTCAGATTTAATGTTTGTTAATGTATGAGATACCATTTAACTTGGTGACAATATCCTAATTCAAAGTAATTGTCTGCACATGAAGTAGTCTGGCCACATCGCAAATATATCAAGGCACAGACTGCACACGCATAAACATTCATAAAATGATGAATTTGATTTACACAAATAAAATCAAGAGGATGTAGCTCTCAAAATACACACAGTACAAAACTGGTGAAGGTTTCCTTTCTTATCTAGAGAATTGTATGTGCTAGAATGCTGATAATGAGAAATCATTCAGATAAATCACGGCGCATGACTATAAAGCGTAGATCCATTAGTCTATGTTATGACTGGTCTATATTCAATGCATGTTTACCTGGCTAATAAGTAAAAAAAATAAGTAAAACCTTTGAACATTACATTCTGATGTATTAATGACAAATATGGATATATGAGTGTGAACCGGGCTTTGTGATGCGGAGACAATGATCTAGGACAAATAGACCTTGTAGATATGCAAATAAGACTATTCTGTTTTTATCACACAAATAGGACTTGGTTTTAACTTTAACAGTTTGCAGCCTTTTAAGGAGGTAGGTTACCTTAATATTTGTGTGTTTGTAGATCAATTATTCTGAACGAAAATCATGAACCTGACTCCGATCTGATGCTTAATTGTTTAATAATGCAGAAAGGGACGAAAATGTTTCAAAACAGTGTTGCCTTAAAATGACATCATTAACATGAAGATCTTTCGTGTCGGTTACCTCGCAAAACTGAAAGCTTTTATTTTGAAAGTACGTAATTCAGTGCATTTTCTTTATTTGAACTATTTTCAAACAGCCATTATTTTATAAAATATTCTTACCAGCCCTTTGCTCTGAATAATGATCAATATTTTGATTCTTTTATGTAGTTATACTGAAATATTATGCGGAATGTAAGAAAACTGATGATGGTAACTGATGTTATTGGGAATATAGTTGGGTAAAAGGTTATTTCAAATACAAATTAGGCAGTTTAATTTGTAATACCTATTTATTAGTTTTCATTGATAACTTGTCACTTATATATTAAATCTAACCTCTAAAAATTCAGTAGAAAATTGTGGTTTCTTGAATTAAACTGGAGTTACACATCATGATTCGTTTTAGAAGTTTCCGAGGAAAAAGTGATCATCATTTTTAGATCTATGTTCATCGTAAATGTTTTCACAACAGCGTATCTTCATGAAATACTATGTAATGGCCTGATTAAAAAGAATATTGATTACAGAAGTTTCAGAGTCCGCCTCCAGATATTCTCTTTCAGCTCTGAGCATTTTAAATTTGACGTACGAAAAGAACGAATTAAAAAGTAAAAATGAATATCCAACAGGGAAGGCTACTTTCTAAAATGCAGCTTTCTAAAACGTAAACCCAGCACGCGCACGCACAACACACACACTAAAACAAAGCAAATACACAAGGACAAAACAAACAAACAAACATAGGAACACAGTGGGATACCGCCTTGGAATGGTCAGTGACAAAATCACCACTGGTGTGTGGCACACCTAACCCCACTCTTACCCCATGTTCCAAAGTCACATGACAGTGTAAATAAAAGTTGTCCCAACTAGGTGAAATCCTTACATACGCAAATGCAACAAAAGGAATGTAATGCAACACAAAAATGTCTTGTATATAAATCCTTAAGAACCTCGTTATGATATCATTGGCTGCAGCCATACCTTGTTTTATCCATTCATGTTTGAGAGCATTGAATGCTAATTTAACAAAGAATGTAACAAAAGGAGACGTTGTTTTGATAGCGAGGAACTTTGCGATATACTTGAGACATGGTGATTATAAATTACGTCGGGATTTCTTCTGGAAATTGAACACCATAGAATTGCTACCAACAAATTGAACGGTTTGTCTATTGCTCCCACCCTGATATTTATACATATTTCATCATAACTGGATTTGCAGATTGGTCAGTAATGCATACTGACAAATTCTTCGTGGTATTATTTGAATCCCTCTCTTGCTCGGTTCAAACGAAACCACACGTAGGAGCCTTAATATATCCCAGAAAAGTAAAATCAGATTAGAATAAATGATTAGTTTCAACATTCAAATCAACACCATAAGTTAAAAAAAAAAATATCTCCCAGATGTTTACTACTTCCCCTAAGTTAAGTAATAAATCAGATATGTATACCAATGACGGCATGAGATATTTCAGAACTGAATATAATTCGTGTTCTTGGTTCAGAATGCCAAATATGAAACATCATGGAATTTCTATAAAAAATGAGACGCTCTGGGGGAAGAAAACATCCCATTTTTAATGCAGCAATAAAACGTGTGAAATTATTGAATTTTTTACACATATAAGACGAAAGTTTACTAAAAACTTTGCAAAGTTTGAGACGGGTCAATGTGTTTTATAAGAATTTAAAATTTGCAGAATGTATCTCTTAAATGAAAGATGCTCTAGACAAAATTTGTAACACAAATCGAGGTAATTAAAAATGAAACCAGCGAGAGCTATGGTTCTTAGTGATTGTACTTCCTCACACTGTTTTCTATTTATGTATGAAGTATTGCGTCAATCAGTTATATACTTTTCAAGTAGAACACTGTAAAGTGTTCATATTCAAAGGGAGATCATTCAAAACTAGATGTCTGACTATAGGACACAGGTGCTCCAACTCATTCACAGTACATGACTCAAGGGTAAACATTTTTAAGATGCGTAAAAACATATTTTTAAAAACCTTTTCTGTTTTTTTCAGTTAGTAAAGAACTATCCCTCTGACCTAGCTGAGTAAAATCCCAAGGAAAAACACCCGGTGCAACACTTTATGACATTTATGCAGCACAAACGTTTATTTTTTTTACTAAGTCAACGGCCATAACTCTTACATTTTTCTTACAAATATATGCAAATCTAGCACTTTTATGTGTATTTTGCACTAAGTCAAAGACAATAACTCCAATCTTGCTGAGTGAAATCTCTAGCAAAAACGCTAGTGTGCAGCTTCAGAGGCCAGCAAATAAACTCTTAGTCAACTAGTATTTGAGATACATATGACAAAAACTTATAAGATTTATGCATATGTTTGACAATCAAGGGTCATAACCCTATCTAACTGATGAAAATCCGGAACAAAATCCCATGTGCACAACTTCACTATTCTCGCATACCATGGCTGCATGGGTGGACCTCTGGCACATTTCGCCGACATTTATGATTTGATTACATTACAGGTAAAACGTTTCAGACAATTGTGCGAACCAATCAAAATCGTCCGTGAAAAGCGTGACCGCGTCCATTCCAATATCAATGTCGAATTACGAAGAATATCATTATTTTCTGATGTAAATCTCTTAACATCGTATTACAGGAATAAATCTGTATCAATCGCAATCATGAAATATCGCCTTTACACATCATAAGCAAGTATTTTTTCATTACATGTTGTTTGAAGTTTCAATTCGGCTTGCCGAATATTTCAAAACTATTAACATCATGTCTAACTGCTGTGAAAGCCCACGTAGAAAGATACTGCGATAAAGTATACGAAAACTCTGGTAAACACTTATTTTGGTCGATTAAAAATTCTGGCGAAATCCTGGATAAGTTTAAAATTAATAATTATAAGGTATCTACAGTCAGTACATACAATTTTTCTACTTTGTATACTACTTTACCACATAACTTAATAAATGACAAACTAACTGCCCTAATTCAAAAGACTTTTGCCAGAGAGAATGCTACATTTCTCGCTTGCAATTTTGATAAAGCTTTTTTTACTAGCAATATTATTAAACATTATACAATGTGGACCTATGACGAAGTTTGTAAAGCCCTTTCCTTTTTATTGAACAACATTTACATCAGGTTTGGGAATGCAGTTTTTAGACTAGTAGTTGGTATTCCCATGGGAACAAATTGTGCACCCCTTCTCGCAGATTTGTTTTTATATTGTTATGAAAGAGACTTTATGTTGAGCCTTTCTCCAGATATGCAGGCAGATATTATAACTGCATTTAATAATACATCACGCTATTTGGATGATATTCTTAATATGGATAATCCGTTTTTTGGTCAATTGGTGGGTACTATTTATCCTAGGGAGCTTCAGTTAATTAAAACTAACAATTCGGATACTGATGCTTCATTTTTAGATTTACATCTCTCTATTTATGACAATATTATACATACCAAAATTTATGACAAGAGAGATGATTTTAAGTTTAGTATTGTAAATTTTCCCCATTTGGATGGGGATGTACCTCAGGCTACATCTTATGGGGTATATATTTCTCAATTAATTCGGTTTGCTAGAGCGTGTAGTCATGTCAAACATTTCAATGAACGTAATCAATATATTACAAGTAAACTTCTTCAGCAAGGCTACTGTTATTACAAATTGCGTAAATATTTTGCTAAATTTTACTATCGTAATTCAGATTTAGTTTTAAAATTCAATAGTAATTTAAAGACACTTCTGCGAGAAGGTATTTCTAAACCCGTTTTTTATGGGGATGTGGTTTACAAACTTCGTAAGATCTTGGGTCATGGTAATTTTCCAAATGTATTTGGTAAAATTATAAAACGTTTTATAAAAAGAGGTTACGACCCAACTGTTTTGAGACATACCGCATGTTTAGTGTTCAACCCGTTTACAGTTGGACACTACGCTTCCCTCTTTGATTGTGTCTGACGGAAGAGGGGGATGACTCTATGATGAGCAGTTTTTAAATCCTACCAGGACTGAACTGTTTTGATATCTGTCTTCTGGCCTGTTTCGTCGGGCCCTTAAGGGTGTTTCTCTTGTTGCTCTGTCTTCTGCAAAGGCATTGAGTACATACGTTTTTGGTTCTAAAGGTTTGCTTTTTATATATTTATACACGAGCATTTTGTGTTTTACATGTCATGCCTTTTTGTTTCCATTACGTGTGTTAGAGATTCACCTGGAGGGGATAACTTTTATTTATACTGTCCCGTGTCTTTGGAACATAGTGGGGGTAAGAGTGAGGTTGGGTGCGCACCATAAACCGGTTTAAGCTCCCCAGTGGTGTTTTTGCCACTGACCGTTCCAAGGCGGTGCCCCACTGTGTTCCTTTGTTTGTTCGTTTTGTCCTTATGTGTTGGCTTTGTGTGTGTGCGCGTGTATGTGTATGTGTGTGTGTGTGCTTGTGGTGTACGCGTCTGCGTGCTGTGGGTTTCGTTTTGGGGAGGCTGCGTGTTTGGTACGTGGCATTCCCTGTTTGATATTTGTCTTTGTTTTTTTTGCCGAATGATGGCGAACAATAATTGGCTGAAACCACACCCGGTAGTAATTACGAGCGCGTATGCTCACCAAATAATCGATAGAAGTAAATCAGAGGTTCGTATCGGGATTTTGACGAACCTTTGATAGATGAGAATGAACTTCACATGCTGAATGATATGATTCAGAGATATTCAGAAACAGAACTCAAATGCCTTTTTTTTTTTTTTTTTTTTTTTTTTCTTTTTTTTTTTTTATATGTGTCGGTGCGACGTTAAATCCAACAACAACAACAACAAATGCCTTTTTAAGTTTATATTGTAAGTCAACGGCGTAACTCTTGTCTGACTGAGTAATATTTCTAACAAAACCCCAGATGCGGACCTTATATACTTAATAGTATTCCTGTAATGTTTCATAATATTTGGTCAAATACTGTTTTATATACATGCGTTACAAACTTGGGCCATTTTTATGCCTATTTTTGACTAGGTCAAGGGCCGTATCAATGGTCTGACTGAGATCAAAACTAAAACCCCTGATGCAATGCTTCCCATGCAGAATAACAATCCTGTGACGTTTGATGACTTTGGGTTGAATACCTTTTTTGAGATGACTATTACAAACTTGGACGGACGGACGAAAATAAATGCAACTCAAAGTGTCCTCATCCCCCCAAAAATCTCTAGTATTGTGTAAAGTTTCAATCCATTCCTTCATATTGTTATCAAATCATGCCCCAGACAAACTTTATTTCACATAAGAGGAGATAAATCAAAGCTTGGGTAGCTAGGTTATGATTATTTGAAAATGCACTTCCTCTAACTTACCTCTATCAATATGTAAAGTATCAAGTCACTCCCTTTCATAGTTTTGGACTCCGGACAAGTTTTTTTACAAAAAGGGAGATAATTAAAAAATTGGACCTCCCAGATTAAGGTTCCTTATTAGTGCTCTTCCTTTAAATAAGCTCTATCATTGTGTGACGTTACAACTTAGTACTTTCAACACTTGTTGAATTATGCTCCAGACAAGAAGTGTGGCGGACGGACGGACAGACAAGGTGGCGAGTACACATATTCCAAAAAGTATATTGAACGATCCGATATAAGTGTAATGTTCATGTGGAACTTTAATCGGTTATGGCTTAAATCGTTTAGTACGGATATATAATGGACAGTCATGTAGTACAAGTGTAAATAGCTGATTGGAAAAAGGTACAGAATAAATTAGTTAGGTATAGCATAAATGAGTTTAGTTTCATATTGGATTTTATAAATGATTTGAATAAAAAACTACAAAGGGAAGCTTGTCCAGCATTTAATCAAGGTTTTTCATAAAGTTTAATAAAACTAAATATGGAAATACACAAATATAATATTATTTTTATCACATTTCTGCTCTTCTTGCTAAAATATTATAGTTTCTTCTGTCTTTACCTATTATAAAAAAGACATTTCGGCCAACTTTACCAATACCCTAAAATCAAGGAAGAATATCCTACAGGGAAAGCCACGTTCCAAACACACAGCCTCTCCAAACGAGACCATGCACACCGCACACACACAAAATAAACACACAAGGACAAAGCAAACAAATACAGAAACACAGAGGGGCACCGCCTTGGAACAGTCAAACTTGTCCTTAACAGGAGGAAATTTGACAGTTCTAAACAAGCATTGTACCACTTACATTGGTTGCCGGTGAAAGCAAGAACTGAGTTCAAGATACTCTCTTTCATGTATAGCTGTCACACTGGCAGAGCACTTCAGTACTTAACAGAATTGCTTACAGAGTATATTCCAAATAGACAAGGTTTGAGAACGTCTGAAAATTCTGAATGTTGTTATGTTGTTCCGAACAACAAGTGCAAAACATTCAATGATAGAAGTTTCTGTACTTTTGGTCCAAAACTTTGGAATGAACTGCCGTTAGAACTACGCAAAAGTAAATCACTTGACACATTCAAAATAATTTTCTTAAGACACTGTAATTCAGAGATTTCGCGGCATTGTTTTAAATTTTTGATAACTCTTTATCATGCGAAAACAGCAGGTGATAGTTATTAAATTTTGTAAAAGGTTTTACATTTCAACATTTATATCTCCAAGGTTTGTTTAATAAACGCACTTGTTGTTAAGGTTATATGGGTAGGGAAGTGCGTAGTATTTCTTTCTTAAATAGTTGTGGGTGACACCATTAACCGTGGGGTTTGAACCTCCATATGCAGCCCGTCTGGGCGTACCAGATGCTTTAAGTACTGGTATTGGCAATAGAGGTAAAATGACCTCAAGGGGAGGGGTGCGATCAGGACTGTTTATCACAATAAGGTTGCTATTATTATTGTCATTATTATTATTATGTACAACGCCATTGAATATATCATTGTATAAAATTAGGCGTTTAATCAAATTATTCAGTTTCAGTTTCAGGTCAATGGCAAAACCACCACTGGAGAGTTTAAACCGGTTTATGGTACACCTTACCCCACTCTTATCCCCACCATGTTCCAAAGTCACAAGACAGTGTAAATAAAAGTTATCCCCGTCAGGTGAAACCCTAACATACGCAAAGGCAACAGAGGGCATGTAATGTAAAAGACAAAAATGCTCTTGTACATTTTGTATAAATATATAAAAATGCAATCCTTAGGAAATTAAAACGCATGCACTCAATGCCTTTGCAGAAGACAGAGCAACAAGGGAAACACCCTTAAGCGCCCGACGAAACAGGCCAGAAGATGGAAATCACAATAGCTCAGTCCAGTTGGGATTTAAGAACTACTAGTCATACAGTCCTCCACCTGTTCCGTCAGACACAATCAAAGAGAAAAACGTAGCGTCCAACTGTAAAAGGGCTGAACACCAAACATGCGGTGTGTCTCAAAACAGTTGGGTCATAACCTCTTTTGATAAACGTTTAATGACTTTACTAGATACATTTAGAAAATTGCCATGACCCAAAATCTTACGAAGTCTGTAAACCACATCCCCATAAATAGCGGGTTTTTATATACTTTCTCGCAGAAGTGTGTATTTCAAAATAAAATCTGAATTACGATAGTAAAACTTTGAAAAGTATTTACGTAATTTATAATACTGGTAGCCCTGTTGAAGAAGCTTATTTGTAATATAAACCATATCAACGACAAAGTGTTATTATACTGGTGTTTTATCAAAATTATGTAATGGGTGTTTTCCACTTGATTAAATATGTATCGTCAAACATACGAAAAAAAAGATAGAGGAAAAATCGCATATTTTTGACCGACTATTTCCGTAAATTAAGTATTAAGGTAATCGTACCTATCTTCATTGTGCATTCAGAAACAGATACATGCAGATAACAATTATGCTTACAACAAATACCCTTGACATATTACCAAATGGAGATAAGTAGCTGATACAGATATAAGGAAATAAACTCATATCAATATCATTGTATAAATGAATCATGAATTGTATTCGAGACATAAAATATTTGTATGTACAAATAAAAAATCAACAGCAATACGTATTCAAATCTTTTAAAGATGTTCGTATTTTTAATTTTGTCAAACTTTGCAAAATGCTTGCAGTGGTATACCAGACAGAGAATGTTAGTGTAAACATTTATGCAAGCTCACTTTAAGACGCATGCAGTCATGAAAACTAACTTAATAATAATATGTGGACTGACACATGAGTATTTCATGCTATAAGATGGAACGGATGACTCATAAAGTGCAATGACACGCGTTAATAGTTAATGGCCAGACTAATAATAATTTAAATTCACACATGATATACCAAAAAAATAACTAAAGTGCACAAGGAGGAATAAAATGATTCAGAAAGCAGTAGCATTTTGCAAAGAAATGTTCAATGCGGTAATTACAAGAGTTCAAATACACTAAGAAAACACAAAATAATGTACCAAGAACTACAGCTTCAACAAGATGTTACTTACTGTACACCATACAATTAATAATATAGTTTTCAATACTTGATAAATATAGTTTCAAACTAGAATTGTGTCTATAGGGCAAAGATGCTCTCACAAATTGTGCAATTCTCTCGATATCAAAGAAAAATAAAAGGGCCACAACTGCGTTAAAAGTATTCAAAAAATAAATCCTTCCTGTATGGCCATCAGCACATTAAGCTTGTTCATCTGTAAATGTTAGAAGCAAACCAGGCTAATAGTGTGGGAGGAGTTGCACACACAAGACTTTTCTTTACATTCAATAAAGCAAAAACCATCAAAGGGTCATAACTGCGGTAAAATGTTATAGAAATAATTCCTTCCTTTATGGTCATCTATGAATGTCTGAAGCAAATCAGGCTAACAGTATGGGAGGTGTTCGACACACAAGGCTTTGTTTCTTTATGTTCTATAAAGCAAAACTATAAAAGGGTCATAACTGTTGTAAAATACTCATAGAATGAATTATTTCCTTAATGGTCAGCTGCACATCTAGCTCGTTCATCTTTGAAAGTTTGGGGCAAATCAGGCTAATAGTGTGGTAAGACTTGGACACACATTGTCAAGATTTCGGGACGTATGAACTGACGAACGGATATACGGACAGCAACAACGCTATATTTCCCCCACACTGTACAATATTTTACATTCAAATGTCCATCTTGTATACTTTGATTTTGTTATTACATAGTCAGTCCACCTTAGTATAAGAACAAATAATAGGAGATAAAATTTGAAATAGTTCTCAACCACAAGCAGTTATGTGTTCACGTGACGTAAGTACGAACTTTCGATAACTTGACTGTTACGATTGCGCTGACTATACTTCGAAAATGTCAACAGAAATATGCGCATTGGGGCAATGTAAAACTGACGAACGATACCAATACACACCTCACATGTCAGAAGTGACCTTTTCACCATTTCCAAAAACTAACCTTGAATGATGCAAACTCTGGATCAAGTGGACGGCCATTCGCTATTGCTTATACAGACATGTTTGTAAAGATGAGTACTGTGAACGTCTATATTATCTTGGTCTTCAAGACTAAATGATATTGATATTTATACTCCCCTCTTTTTTAAATTACCTATGCACCTCTTTGATATTGTATACAATATATCTTCAGCACTAAACTGGTCAGCTATATCTTATTCCAGTCAGCCCTTTTGAAAAACCAACACCAACACCAACAAGTGGAAAGCACCCAGTAGAATTAACTATGAATCTAATCATCGTTTACTGACTACTGACTCTTCTGAATATGTCCAGAGCCTACTGCTCGTCTGAAATGTTAAAAACATAACTACACAATTTTGTCAGTTTCCTTGATAATTGTGAAAACTGTTAGAAAGACAGCTTTGAAAAGTGTGAACCTTAGGATTGTAATACCATATCTCATAAGTCAGTCCAAACAGATGTTTATAATCCATTCATTGAAAATACTCTGAGTAGAAAGGAACTGTGTTTTCATTATTTCGGAGTGCCAACTGTTGAGCTTTTGAAATAGCTATTTGAAGCAATTCAGCCCGCTGCTCGGAACATAAAATTGTGGGATGATAACAGGCTACATCTCGTATTTCTGGTAGGAAGGGAGGCAGAAAGAGGAAAAGGCATTTTTAGGAACTGATATTATGTCTTATGAAAATTCGCAAAAGATATATGTGTGTTCGGGTTGAACGTCTTTTTCAATATTTTTTCAGTCAAATAAACGACGGTGACTAATTGTAGCAATCAGCTTAACGCCCAACTTTATATTGCTGCCTCATTTGAACATCACACCGTAGACAAGTGATAACCCACCCAGTCATATTATACTGACAACGGGCTGACCAGTCCTAATACTATTCTCTTAATGTTGAGCGCCAAGCGTGGAAGCTACTTGCCCTATTATTTACGTTTTTGTTATGACGCGGCCAGGGATCGAACCCACGGCCTCCCGTACTCGAAGCGGGCGCACTACCAATAGGCTACCGAGGCGGTCGCAACGGATATGGCTCACAGCACTTGTCATACATGTTAAGGACGCTCGCTACAATAATAGATTTTGATGAAATGTTTTGTATTAAAAGATCATGTTATGATGTATTGAAAAATAAAATAAAAATACTAGGTCACCAGCTTTGTTTCAATTTAATTTTCCCCTAGATACGGTGCTATTTTAAACATTTTTCAAAATTTCTGTAATCCTAAAATATATTTCAGTAAAGTGCAATAATCAGCATAAATTTGATTATCTAAGCATTTTTATAACGGAAAATAATATATCTATTTGAAACATGCTCAGAGAAATCAAAAGAACATGATTCAAAGAAAGGAATACTTGTTCAGCAGACCCAAGGTCTATTTTTGCATATTTTTGTCAATTTTAAGTTGGTACTTCTGCTATTTTATCGAGTTTAACATAATGGAATTTAATCAAACTCTGGCAAATCATTTTGAATCAAAGTATATCGAGTTGTATTATTTATGGTGACCTTGGTATTACTCCACATTCAACAAGTATTAAGGGTAGAGTTTTGAATTTCTGGAACAAAGTACTAGTCAGTCCTAAGGAAGATAAAATTAGTAACATCTTTTACAGAACATGTTTGTATTATTTTTCACTCAGAATGAAAACTTCAGTTGGATAAATTATGTTAGTGATGATATGAACCATCTTGGTATGTCTGATTATAGGTTAGAACATAAAACCCACTCTGTGATTTCTAGATAATATTATTAATATTGGAATTATAGATCAATCTGTGCAAAATTGAAATAGCACGATCAATTATATCGACAATGGACAATATTTGAATTATAGGACAAAGAGGTACGACTTTGTACTTGAGAATTACTACATACTTTCGCCTTTTTATCTTGCTGTCACACTACAAATTAAGATATCTGAATTATAAGTTACCAATAGAAAATTACATATTTTGTAACATTGATAGAGCACAAAGAACATGTAATTCGTGTAACGGAAACATTATTGGAGATGATTTTTTTTACTTGTTTCACTTCAATCATTTTATACTATACTGATGAATAATATATGCAATTACAAAAAGTTTTGTCCCTGCAGATGGGTTTCATTTTCCCTATTTTACAACAACGTAGCTCTAATTACTGAATATAATTTCATTAATTTAAGGTACTTACGCACGTTTGATAAACCAGAAGTTTTGGCGCAATCTCTTTTATCCGGTTTACGTAGAATAACGCCTATGAATTAATGAAAGCACGTGCGTAAAGTAACTAAAACTGCTACAATATTATTTTCGGAAGATAGAATAAGTTATTGAAAAGTTTGACATGTTCAATTTTTAAAACGAGCTCCAAGTGTGCGTATCTCTTTAATGATGGACAAATATATCAAAAATAAACACACGGACTTGTACATACATTTTATTTCACCATAATATATACCATATGTTTTATGACTGTGAGAGGTTTCATTAAAATCTACATTGTTAAAAAAAGTTCTGTTCGTGCAAATGTTATCAAAATTGTGATTTTTCCATAAACTCCTATTATGAAGACTTGTGTGAGGTCTATTTTTTCTGGGTGAATACATTAGTTTATTAATAACTCTTCGTGTACTTTCAACTGTAGTATTGTATATTGATTATATCAATGGCTAATTATTTTATTCTTTCTAATAAAGTCATTATAAATTGATAGTTTGTTATTCAGACACAGGTAAACAAGATAACTGAAAAGATTTCCTTCATGTACAGTTGAACGCCACTGAATGTACAAGCCCAACAAGTGTCATGAACTAAACGTTTTTCGCGGAGGTATTTGAAAATGTGTCCCTCCTCTATAATAAAGGACGTCCTTGAATACATGCACTGATTGTCCATTTATCTACTCTTACGTTTATCTTGGTTACCTAGAAATATGATGAAATCAACCGTTTTTCTCAGAAGAATGTAAAAATCTCCCCCATCCCGGAAACAAATAGCGCCTTTGAATCCATGTTTATGACCCATTTATTTTTTGATACTAAGAAACATGACAAAATCATCCGTTTTTCGTAGAAGTTTTTAAAACGATTTCATGCTTCCGTAACAAATAATTCCTATGAATGCTGTATTTATGGCCCAAACGAAAACGTAATGTAAGATGACTAGCTTCCAAGAAGGAAGTAAACTTTTTTCTCATGACACTTACAAAAGATTAAACTACCTTGAAGATATCGCCATACTTTAGTTGAAGTATAAGCGTACCTGTATACTGTTGACATATACGTGTAAAAGCATGATCAAATTTAATTCATTGAAATTCAACGAGTGTGTCTAAGATCTAGCGGATTATATGAATTGTTGAACTTTCTTATTGACAGCATAGTCCTATGCAAATAGGGGCGAAATTCCCTAATTACATGATTAGATAGTCATTTTGATAAAATAAAACATGTTATGAAATAGCAACATTTCTATCCCCATAATTTATTCTGTAGCATTATTACGCCAGACTCTTCTCTTTATTTCTGTGAACTTGTTAGGTAGTTTTAAACTATGTGGATACCTGCATGAGCCCTTGGAACTCGTGGATTTAAGCTCGATGATGGGACAGTGTACTCTGCTTACCTGCTTATCCATTATTAGTTAATAAATCCGATAAAAGCTGTTGTCTGGTATTTTTTTATCCAGATAGTCATAGTTCTGTGTGACCCCGTGAAGACAGTTACCTGTATACCCTGCAACAACCTTTTAAAAAAGGTTATGTTATCATATGTTGTAAATCTTTATTTCTAATGTTTGCCAATAGCTGATGGTTCAGAAAGCCTCATAAGAGTAACATGTCCAGTATAGGTTACCTAACGGGGTTTAATCTCGCCCAGCTCTTTAACGTGTGCTTTTCTGAAATGATGTATTACTGTGTGTGTTTAGAAGGACGGAAATCGATCCCTCTATTGTAACCTGCAAAATATCAAACAAGAGGGCCGTGATGGCCCTATATCGCTCACCTGAGTACCATTGCTCTTAATAAAAAGATCATTTTTTGACATAGATCATATAGGCATACACATTAAATATCATTAGGATAGATATTTTTTTGTAACAGTCCCTTTTGACTTATGGGTCACATACTAGTCAGGGCCAATCTCCATACCAAGTCTGAGGGCCTTAGGCTCAAATGCTGCATTTTTGTACTAGCCTGACTATTCCTTACCTTGGAAGACTTAAATAGTATTTAAAACCAATCTCGTTAGATGCTGCTGAGGTATATTCAATTACATAAAGTAAACGGAGGTAATTTTTCATAAATTCAGTCGAAAGTTATCTACCCTGAATGTCCGAGTCCAACTGATGGCATAAATGACGTTTCAGATCAGTATCTTTATTGGTTACTGAGATACACCCATTTTAATTTGAAACAAAAGGAGGTAATATGACATAAAATCTGTCCATAGTTATCTACCCTGATTGTCTCAGTGCAACTTATGACAATAATGAAATTTCAAATGAGTCCTATAAATACTTACTGAGATAAATCCATTTTTAGTAAAATCAGGGTAGGTAATCATGCATTGGTATATGCATGTAGAACATACAGAGTACAAGCCTTTACAACAACATATTAGCAAAGTAAGTAAAAGTAGAAATTTTTTTCCATGGAAAACATAAATAACGTTTCAAACCAATCTCATTAGAAGCTGCTAGGTATATTCTTTTACATAGAAGATAAAGGAATGTAATTTGTTATAAATTCAGTCAACATGTATCTCCACTGATTTTCCCAGGCCATCTGATGGCATAAATGAAATTTCAGATCAGTATCTGTATTAGTTACGGAGATATACTCATTTTAATTTGAAATAAAGGGAGGTAATTTGACATAAAATCAGTCCATAGTTATCTATCCTGATTGTATCAGTCCAACTAATGACAAAAATGAAATTTCAAATTAGTCCTATAAGTACTTACTGATATAAATCCATTTTGATTAAAATCAAGTGAGATAATCAGATATAAAATAACTCTAGAACCTGTGATTGGATCTGACAGATTCATCATGGAATCCAAGCTTTATTGTTGCTAAAGATATTTTGCAAGTTTGTATCAAATCAAACAATAAATGAAGTCTCTATATGGCTGCAAAAGCCAAAATAGAAAATGTTGGACCTTTAAGGGGCCATAACTCTGGAACCCATTATGAGATTTGGCCAGTTTTCGACAGGAATCGAGATATTATGCCAATACAAGTTGTGTGCAAGTTTGATTAAAGATGATTGCAAAATGTTGTCTCTATCGTGTTAACAAGAAAAAATAGCACATTTTGGATCTGACAGATTCATCATGGAATCCAAGCTTTATTGTTGCTGAAGATATTTTGCAAGTTTGTATCAAATCAAACAATAAATGAAGTCTCTATATGACTGCAAAAGCCAAAATAGAAAATTTTTTGACCTTTAAGGGACCATAACTCTGAAATCCATGATGAGATCTAGCCAATTTTCGACAGAAACCGAGATATTATGCCAATACAAGTTGTGTGCAAGTTTGATTAAAGTTAATTGCAAAATGTTGTATCTATCATGTTCACAAGCCAGAAATAGCAAATTCTGGCCCTTCAAGGGGCAATAACTCTTAAACCCATGATTAGATCTCGCCAGTTTTCGAAAGGAACCAAGATATTATGCAGGGCAATAACTCTTGAACCAATGATGAGATCTCGCCAGTTTTCGAAAGGAACCAAGATATTATGCCAATACAAGCTGTGTGCAAGTTTGATTAAAGTTGATTGCAAAATGTGGTCTCTATCATGTTCACAAGCCAAAGTTGGCGAATTTTGGCCCTTTAAGGGGCCATCACTCTGGAACCAATTATGGGATATGGCCAGTTTTCAAAAGAAGCCGAGGTATTATGCCAATACAAGTTTGATTAAAGTTGATTGCAAAATGTTGTCTCTATCGTGTTCACAAGCCAAAAAAAGAAAAATTTTGGCCCTTTAATGGGCAATAACTCTGGAACCCATGATGGGATCTGGCCAGTTTTCGAAAGGAACCGAGATATTATGCCCGTACAAGTTGAGTGTAAGTTTGATTAAAATCAAACAAAAATGTGGTCTCTATCGTCTTCACAAGGAAATTGTGGACGGACGGACGACGGACGCAGGGCGATCAAAAAAGCTTACCCTGTCACGTAGTGACAGGTGAGCATAATAAAACATTACTATCAAATAAAAAAGTGAGTCCTTCCGACTAAGCGGTAAGCTTCGGATTTTTTGGAAGAAGACGCTAATAAGCTTCTTTGCAACTATCAAGCTTTACAGAAGTACTGGAATTGAAATATGCAGCCAGGATGTAATCTTGTATCTTTCCATAAACGTGCGTGACTGAAAAATGTGCAAGATAAGATGATAAACATGTAAACTTCAAATGTGATTTACCACATCCAGCAATTGAAAAATAAATCTCGTGGACCAGTGGATTTCTACAGTATTACAGTTAATTTTCGTTCTCAAGAGGGAGGGAGGAAGTCACGTCATAACGATTTAGGAGTAATTTGGCTCGCATATTGTAACTTTCATAAATATGTTACAAGCAGTCTAAAAGAAAATGACTTTAAACACATTGGTCATAACCTTACATTTTCATTATTATTTCGGATGAGTTGAATGCAGGTTGATTCCCGATTTAGGCAGCGTCTTATTTTATTTGAGATGATTGATAGGCAATTAAAGTATACATACACACAAAACTATGACATGAAGATTACACTGTATTTGCTGTATGTTGTAATCGGAAAATGGATTTAAATTATATTTATATGAAAATAAAACAAGAAAAAAAACAACAACAAAAGAAGTTTCTTTTTTCTTTTATTTTGTCACTTGGTAAACATGAAATTCATAAATGAGAGGAATGTACTGGTCTTGAAATGACCTAGTGTTCAGTGTTCAATTTAACGTAACGTATTTTTATAGAATACAAAAAACGTTTCAATAAGAGTGAACAAGCGTTAGTCTGGCAGTCATTGACACCTTAAGCACTAACATAGGATAACTGATTGTTTACTTATGGTAATAATAGCTGAAACCAATTTTCAATATCTAGTGAGCGTTAAGGATTAATTTATCAGTATGATCTTATAAATAAGAACGAAATATATATATATTCTCAATAGGTGTGGCGCCCCTCCCCCACCTCCCTCCCCTTACACCTAATTATACAGACTATGGATTATTACATATACTAAAATTATCAGTATAACATTACAGTCAAAATTAAACCACATAGCTATAATTCTTTCAAATCAATCTCGCACTCTTTTTTTCAGCATTATTAAAAATCATGTTAATATTTCAACGTTGATGGAAATGCTGCTCTTCCTACTAGAGAAAAAGTATTTTGTTATATACTACTAGTTATATTATTATGTAATTGTGAAATATTAAATCTTAAAGGCAAACAATATGGCTTTCAGAGTAACAAATATATCTTTTTTGTCAGACTTGCAGCCAAAATCTTTTCAGTGATTTTGGAGTCAGAATTTTGTTTCAATATCTTGAAGCCAGAATATTTAAATAATACCAAACTTATGTAATTGATGTATTCCACTCATAACATGTCAAACATTAGATAAAAGATAGGGAAAATTGCTAACTCTAACGCGAATATTTCCGGCAGTGTTTAGATAAAAAGTGTTTGTATTCCTTGTGCATGCATTCAATTTAAAAAGGGAGCCACAATTACCAGTCTGTGTAAATGTGGAGCGCCCCAGGTAGAGCTGAGAAACTGATACACAGTCAGATAAAAACACACACAAACACAAAAAAGAAAATAAATTTCTTCCTTACTGAAACAAAACATGTTAGTAAAATTATGTTAATATCAGACTGTAAGACGAAACGGGTGATTCATAAAGTGTTACTAGTATGGTAAACTTGTTTTGTTAGTTTACGACAAAACTAAAAAAGAAACTATGCCTTCCGATCGAAAGTAATTTATTCACAAAAAAATAAACTGCACAACCTGTCAATATTAGTTTACTGCAATGACATATTTTATTGATATCTACTTATTTTATATGTGATTAAGTACTGTGCCAGGCATATTATTGTTTGTAACCTTACATAAACATCTATCACTGCTCCTTCAAAATTCCGACCTTGGTCACTATGAAAGCGTGTTGGAAAGCCATAATGACCGATAAAATGTTCAAAAAGTCATTTACTGCCGTACGTGTAGTCTAAATTTCTGTTAATATGGCTTGGATGAAATGGTTTGCAATGATCAACGACTTCGAGCGGCTAAGAAGATTACACATGGTTCTCGGATTTCTATATACATTCCAGGAAGGCTACGGCGATAATGTTCGTTGGAATGAGTAGTCTAAGAGCCAAGTACCTTGCTCATTGATATGTTATTGGAGCATCCAAGATCTGTTGTACCAGATACGAAATATGCTTCCAACCATAGAAAAAAATCCTTGGCTCTATTATGCTTGGTCACTGCAAGAATATAACAAGAAGCAGAAGTCCCAAAGTCTGCAAGCGACTTGTCTGCATTATAGGGCTTGACAGTAGAACTTCAGAAAAGTCAATTCTTCTAACAACTTAAAATCTTACGAAAGACAATGAAAATACAGGTTTAATAACAACAGAATGCGCTGACATGAAATCGTTGTCAGGAATCCTGCAAAAAGAACTTGCAGGATTTACACGAAGAGAGTTTGGATACAAAGAAAAAAGTGACTGAGGTGTATATACTTTCAGCGACAGCTTCTGATATTTTTTCATATATCATGAGCCTAGTCCATGACAGAACGGGATATGTCAGAAAGACAACTCATATGAAACATCAGATGATTTCTCTGGGATGTGGCATATAGTTTCTGAAGTTTTGACAAATTCAAAAGCATAAGTACAATTACAGGGCATAACGTATTCTGTTTCGGGAGTATTTGAAATTGGGAATGGACTAGACAATGTACGGTTAAGATGTTTGTTTCATGAGCGACGCAAAATATCTGCATAACGCTTAACATTTGGCGAAGTTGTGCTGGAGTTCAAATATTATAAGAAAACATAAAATAATGTACAAATAACTACAGCTTCAAAAAGATGTTACTTCTTGTTTACCGTACAATAGATTATATAATTCTCAAATTATCTGGTAAAATAAAGTTTTAAAAAATCATAAAAACTGTACCATGGCTTCGAGAATTTTAAAAAATTGATAGGTCCGAAACGCAATCACGGTCGTTCTACACTTCAAATCGGTGTTATACATATATTATATTTTTAAAACATGATAAAGCAAATAATATAGAGTGTCATGCATTAATAGTTATATACCACTCATCGTCAGCTGTAATAAATTTGAAAATGGTGATTTATTGTAACACCGGATCGTTGATTTGTTTTGGGCGGTGTTTGAAGAGTATTGACGACATCTCGCAGATGATTTGGGCCGAGGAAAGCACTTGCGTTCATGTCTTCGACACATTTAATGTTATTGAAATTAGTTCTATAGTAAGTTCAGTATTAGAAAACATGTTGCATCGATCCACACAAATATTTTCTCTTCAGGTTTTTTAAAACTACAAAACTGCCTTTGCGTAAAAACACTGGCCCAGGTCAAAAGTAGTAAAAACATTTATTTTTCAAAAGTCGGCTAATGGTTTAAATCAAAAGAAAAGCTCCCAGTCAAAAGTATTCGCGTTGTTCCGCGCGAGCACTTTAGCATAGCGTCACTAGCTAATTACGCACCGATTACAGAGGTGAGAATAGAGATCGACGCGGACTGCAGACTGCGGACAGCGGACTGCATACTTACAGTAGGGGTTTTCTCAAAATATTTAAAGGTCCCAAAGAAAGAAAACATACCTAGGGTATATTTGTTTCTTTTACTTAAAATGTGAATTAACTTTTGCCTTCATTGCAGAAATAAATTTATTGTGATATAATTATCTGCTTATACCATACATACGTTTGACAATATATGTATAGTGAACAGGCTATATTTAACATACGTAATTTCATATTCTATAATTTTTAGTTATATTTTAACGATTCGGTTCCATAAATGTCTTCGTGTAGGATTCCTCTAGATTCAGCTAAATATTCTGTCGCATTTTACTTGCTTTTAGCATGTTTCTTAAATATCCGTATGTTTAAATTTTTTTTGAGACATTTTCCGCGTGACTCGAACGGCATGATATATGAAGTTTCGAACCCATGGTACTACGGTAATACTTCACCTTAATATGTTCATGCATTAAAGAAATATAGCTTCAAACATGGAGATGAAAGTAACGGCGACTCCTATAGTATGGTTGTAATTTGTGTCTGTTGATTCCTAGACTAGCTTTTCCTGGCAACAAGATGAAAAGCCAATGCACTACAAAATATTATTGTCAAAAAAAAAATCAATCATTCTGAATAAAATGAACGTCCGTTTAAATTTTGTTGCATACTATAAATACTGTGTTCTCGTAGACTGTGCGGAAAAAGTCATTCTTTTTCATTAATTTTGATAATTATGGAATGCTCCATAAAATAGAAGTTTTAATAAAATATCTTGAATGTTTAAGTACAACGCTTTGTTTAAATATAGAGAAAGATTTCATACATGAATACTTCATCCCCGTCGAAACGTGATCCGATAAATTACCATAATTTAGCGACAACATCCTGAATTAGTTATGTATCAGCACGTTTGAAAATAAAGAAACATAATATTATATTAGATTTTGAAACAAGTTCAAGACAGGTTCAATCTTGATGACTGAGATCACACCAAGATTGAATTCTTGGACTTCTGTTTTCAAACATTTTGAGTCTCAGCTGAGTTTGATAGTGAAACGTTGTCATTAATATCAAAATTGCATGTTAAAATGTAAGTTTTAAATTCATGACTATTTTAAAGTATTTCGTATGGACTGTCAGTCTCAGCTGGAATTTAATCTTTAAGAAAATTAAAAGTAGTAGTAAAATTTAATTCTAAACCCCAACTTAGACCGAAAATTGTTTTGTGAACGCGTTTAACTCCCTTAGGCCGATATCGTAACATATCTGCTGCGGCGAGATAAGAATTACCACCTAACGTCGAAGAACATGTTCTGATCTTATCACAATCGCACGCGCATGCAGTCAATTGAAATCATGCAGGGAATCATGGGTGATTAAAATAAATTAAAATAAACTTACAAACTCTTCGAAGTTTGAAAAAGTATTTTTATATCCCATTTCATCCGTAACCTATATCCAAATAGAAAAATATTTTCACTTCGAAATATTCACAATTTTAACGAACCTTCTGCGTTGAAAATATTTGAACGTTTCTGGTTCGCTAACTTTTTCACATGTAAAGACATTGAATTCAAATAAATAGAAATACAATATTTACAAATATATTTAAATAAGCATACTTAAAATTGACACCCGTTTTTGTGGGAATATCGATCATGGTAAATTTTGATGTATACATGTACACAAACGTTTTGTAGTCAAGTTGTTTTTGTATTTTATAAAATATGTTTGGTTGTGTTCATGTTTTTCCGTTTGTATCGTATTAGATGTAAGTGTACGAATATTTCAGCCTTCTAAAACTTAACATTTTCCGACCATTCATTTAACTGATAATGGAATTTCATCGTCTGAATCATCATCGGACGGAACTGATATGTCAGAAGCTGCATGATAATGAATATTTTCTTTATTTTAAGAAAGATTTTTGGCAGACGACATGCTTTTACTCCTTTGAAATACAGTATGAACGAAACACAGTGGATTTAGTCTTTACATGGCCGCCTAATTGCAAACACTTATTTTAACAAGGGAACCAATTAGCACTAATTATAACATCTAAGAAATAATACCCAGTATGCAAAATAATTTTGCTTTTGTCAAGATTATCAAAAATTAACAAGTACATGTCACAATCAGCATGATCTCAGTGCCGCGACTATACTCGTCAATCGCCGTCCTGGGGAATCCTCATAACGCGCATATAGTCGGATATCGACGCTACGGTGGTAGCAAAATATAACGCCTATAGTCACATTTCGGCCCCAGGGAGTTAAGGTCAAAATTCCGATCCTATCCCAAAATGTTTTATGACCAGTACATGCATAGAACTATCAACAAAATATATTCTGACTTAAAAATCACCTCTAATTTTAAAATTTAGAGTTTCCGTTGGGCTTAAATATTAATATATATATATCAAGAAGGCAATATCCTGATATTGATATCTTTTCTATTCAAATCTAGATATTATAGAATAAGAAGCAATGGCAACGTTAAGCGTAAATCTAAAGTCAATATGGCTGTTGCAGACCTTGATTTAATTCTTTCAAACTCTGGTAGACACTCAATGCTTTCTCGTCTCACATTTTTATCTGTTCAATCTTAAAAAAACTAGACAAGGAAGCGGACCAGTATGCTATTCAAACAGATCCTTTTTACACTGCTTCATATCTAATTCACAGTTATACACTGCATATTCTCCGTCCACATATCGACACTTAATTTGACCATGACAGACATTTCTTTAAGATATGTTTTATGAATAAAGCTTTTGACTTCAACGATGTACCTAATTTATTTCGGGATAAACGTGTCAATGATTCTGTGCCTAAATATTTCAGAAACTTTGAAGTTCCAGTTATCTATTATAAATATAAAACACCTGTAAGAAATATTTTAGTCAATTACAAAAAAAATATGTTTCAGACTTAGATGTATATACAAATACTCCAACTTCCTGTGAACATAAACACTCAAACTTTTGCTATTAAGATGCAGGCCATATCATCACTGGTAATTTTGAAATTATCAAAGACAAACGTATTTGTAATTACTTTTTAAAGGCCATAGATACAGAATTCCTTCAAATATTGTCTATGATGCATGTCATGGTCAGATTGCATAATCCATCGAAAATTTTTGTGTTAAATGGTGCCGACTTGAATATGCTGATCCAAATGCATTATCATCTTTGAAACGTAATCTCTTTAATATTGTCGATTCCCGTATTTAATTTTATAAAACAAATGAGCACCTACTTCCACCTTAGCCCAAGTTCATTTTAAGACATCTGAAAAAAAGAATTCCAAGAAGTTCATTCTAAATATGTTTTAGTTCCAGCAGACAATGCGGCTATCAATATTATCATCATTTGACGTCTACATTATATGAATGTTTTGCAAAACGAACTAAAAAGTACTAAAGCTTATACACTGAGTAATTCTGTTGAACATTTGATCACTGATTACATCACTGAAGTTTCCAATTTGGCCAGCAAATTAAATTTCCTAACATGTACTGGATTACAAAATAACATAAACAACCATATAAAGCTTGTTTTATCGCTAATTCAAGCTCTTTCACCACCACAAATAAATTTAGATTATTGACATCATGCCTTACTGCTGTAAAAGCCCACAGAAAAGATATTGTGACAAAGTAACGATAACTCCGTAAAAACTAATTTTGGTCGGTAAAAAATTCTGGCGAAATCCTGGATCGATTTAAAATTAATAATTACAAGATGTCTTCAGTCAGTACCTACAATTTTTCTACTTTGTATACGACGTTACCACATAACTCAATAAATGAAAGCTAACTGCCCTAATTCAGAAGACTTTAGCCAGGAATAATGCTACTATTCTCGCTTGCAATTTCGGTAAAGCATATTTTACTAGTTGCATTGCAAAGAATGTGGACCTGTGACGAAGTTTGCAAAGCCTTTCCTTTTTATTGAACAATATTTACGTCAGGTTTGGGAATGCAGTTTTCAGACAAGTGATTGGTATTCCCATGGGAACAAATTGTGCACCGCTTGTCGCAGATTTGTTTTTATATTATTATGAAATAGATTTTATGTTGGGCCTTTCTCCAGATACACAGACAGACATTATTACTGCATTTACAAGTACATCACGTTTTCTAGATGATATACCTGAAATGGATAATTTGTTTCTTGCTCAGTTGGTGGATACTATTTATCCCCTGGAGCTGCAGTTAAATAAAACTAACAACTCGGATACTACTGCTTCATTTATAGATCAACATCTCTCTATTTATGACAATTTTATACATACCAAAATGTATTCTAATTATACTTATTGTAAATATGCCCGATTTGGATGGGGATACACGCGAGGCTACATCTCTGGGATATATACTTCTCTGTTAATTTGGTTTGCAAGAGCGTGTAGTCATGTTGAGGATTTCAATGAACGTACCCAACATAATACAAATAAGCTTTTTCTACAGAGCTACAGTTATAATAAATTACGTAAATTTTACTGTCGTAATTCAGATTTGATTTTGAAATACAATAGCAATTTAAAGACATTTCTGGGAGAAAGTATATCAAAACTCGTTTATTATGGGGATGCTGTTTATAAAATTCGTAAGATTTTGGGTCATGGCAATTTTCCAATAGTATTTACTAAATAGTAAAGTCATTAAATGTTTTATTAATAGAGGTTATGGCTCAACTGTTTTGAGACACACCGCATGTTTGGTGTTCAGCCCTTTTACAGTTGGATGCTACGCTTTCCTCTTTGTGTCTGGCGGAACAGGTTGAGGAATCTATGATAAGTGGTTCTTAAATCTCACCAGGACAGAGCTATTTTGATTTCCGTCTTCTGGCCTGTTTCGTCGGGCCCTTAAGGTTGTTTCCCTTGTTGCTTTGTCTTCTGCAAAGGCATTGAGTACATGCATTTTAGGCTCTTAAGGATTGCATTTATACATATTATATATACAAGACCATTTTTGTGTTTTACGTTACATGCCTTCTGTTGCCTTTGTGTATGTTAGGGTTTCACCTGGTGGGGATAACTTTTATTTACACCGTCTTGTGACTTTGGAATATGGAGGGGGTAAGAGTGAGGTTTGGTGCACCTTAAACCGGTTTTTTAAGCTCCCCTGTCACACAGTGGGGGTTTTGCCACTGATCGTTCCAAGGCTGTGTGTATACACTATCTGATTCAGGGGTGCACCCAAAGCACAATTATTCCTAGAAAAAGAGAGGATATTTCCAAATATACATCAAAATACAAAAGAACTTTTCTGCAATTTATGTTTTTTCTCTTTGAGAGCATGCCCGCCTACCGACCCCCCACCCCCAACTCCCGACCCTAAGTTTCCCCGATCAAGATCCAAGTTAAGCTGGCATTGCCTCTTAGAGCTCATCTATCTTTTAGGTAACTCTTATATATATAAACATTAAAAGCAAACTTTTTGGACCATTTTAGCTTAGAGAAGTATATTACTGTTCTCAAAATAGAGAACTGTAATTTGGGTCAAATTACTTCTTACTTAAAGAATTAATCAAGACTTGCATTTTACTATTTGATGTGTAGACAATACAGAATGTACGCCTTTATCGCGCTGGTTTAATGGTTTCGAATTACAAAAGTATAATAAACAAGAGCTGTCCGTAGGACAGCCAATGTCGACTAATCGGATTGTTGTCACAGAAGCAGGAATAATACCTTAAAAGATAAAATATCTGTTTATCCGGTATCTTCATTGTTTAGAGATAGTAATTTGCATGCAAATCTTTAACCAGGGGGTTTAAAGTTCAAAAGGGACATAATTTTGCAAAATACATGTCAGAGTTATGGGACTTGATGCTATGGCCTAGTTTTATAATCCGAAAGAAACACGCGAAGTTTCAATTCTATATTTGCATTAGTTTTGGAGATACATGTAGTAACCTGCATGCAAAACTCTGATCGAATTTTTTAAATCCAAAAATGGGCATAACTTGCCAAAAACAAATGCAAGAGCTATGGAATTTGATCCTGTGAGGTTGGTTATTGACCTAGAAAATGACAAAAATAAGTTCCAAAGCTATTTGCCTTTAAATAATAGCTATATGTACTTCCATGCAAAACTTTAACCAGAATTTTCTAAGTCCACAAGGGGGCATTTATCAGACAAAATGCACGTCAGAGTTATGAGATGCTATCACCTAGTTTTATAAACCCGAAGAAACATGTGAAGTGAAGTTTAAAATCAATCTCTGCATTAGTGTTGGAGATAATAACTTGCATGCAAAATTTTAACAAGAATATTTACTCCAAGAGGGGGCATAATTTGCCCAAAATATAATAATTATGTCACTGTGACTTGATCCAGTGAGATTGGTTATTCACCTAGAAAATGAAAAACGTTTCAAAGCTATATATGCCTTTAAATAATAGCTATATGTACTTGCATGCAGAACTTTAAACAAACTGTCACGCCTGGATGAGTAGAATTGCTCGGAATATCTTTCGAATTGTCAGCTAAAGATATCTTTTGCTTACTCTGAAAAATATATTCTGGCTTTCAAGTTCTGAAAAAAAAATCCGACTGTCATAGAAGGCACCCCTTCCCTCCAGAAGTTCAAATAGTCGGTCCCTAAGAATTTTTGTTGAAATGGTCGAAATGGTCGAAACAGAGGAATGTTTACACTTTTTCGTAGATCTTGTCTTTGTAATTTACCTTTCATTTAATGCCGTTGTTTTTTGTTTGTAGACCACTTTTGAGTTTTAAAACTACATTGTTCGACTTCTTCTTTGTATAAAAATTTCAATAGTTTTGTATACACGTAGCATTTTTATACGCACAATATAAGCACATTTTGACAAATAAAACGGATGTATTATGTTATAGCGCGTGCATATGTCCGTGTGACTGGCCGTCATATTTTGTGTCCGGAGCATAACTCGATAACCATACCAGGTACATATACTGGCTTTGAACTTGGCACCTAGGTAGGTGGCGATTGCACAATGTGAAGAACGCATGAACCAGGTCGGTAGGGCAAAGGTCAAGGTAGCAAATGGTGCTGATGGGTCAAATTTGTCATCCATAATTCGTGTCAGGAACAAAAAATGATAACAATTCAAGATATTTACATTTAATTTTGCATATAGTTGGATGGCAATGGACAACGTGCAGAGCGCATAAATCAGGTTGGTTTGTCAGAGGTCAATGGTCATACTTCTTGTCTAGAGCATAACTTAACAACCATTCAAGGTATTAACTTAAATATCGGCATATAGGTCGGTGGCGCAAGAATTTGGTCGGGAGATAAAAAGTCACAAACGGAGTTAAATCTGTCATTTGTATTGTAAGAGTACAACTCTCTCAAAACTGTTCAATGTATTGATTTTAAACTTGGAATATAGGTGGGTGGTGATAAAGAGATTTGAGGAGTTTAACAATCCACATTACTAACCTACCCCCAACCCTCCCTCCACACCAAAAAACTCACTTTTAATATTAATGTGCCTTAGACCTTGATCGGTACGTAAAAGGTCATAGTCCCAAATTGAGTTCAAATGTCAAATCCATTTTCGTACTTTGTTTCTAGAGCATAACTTAATAAATGTTCATGCCATTGCATACACAAGGTTTTTCTTTGAATTGACTGGGTGACCTTGTTTTTTTTACTTTAGATGAATACTAATCGGACTTGACCTAGATTTCATCAAAACACTCATTAATTTAGCCCCTATTGCATTCACAATGGTTTTCTTTGATTTTACCGGGTAATCTAGTTTATAAAACCCAGATGACATATATTCAAACTTGATTTCATCAAGGCAAACAATCTGATCAAATTGCATGAATATCTGGTTAAAATGCATTGACCTAGTTTTTGACCCCAGTTGTCCCTTAATCGAACTTCACCAAGATTTTATTGTGGCAATTAGCTCGATAAAATGTCATGAATATCCATTGAAACTGCAGCACTTATTTCACAAACCATATTTTTCTTTGATTTGACCGAGTGACCTAGCTTTTGACCTCAAATGATCTATATTCAAACTAGACCTAGACTTCATCAAAGGTAACATTCTGATCAAATTCCACGAATATTCAGTGAAAAATGCAGCCTCTATAGCATACATAAGGGTTTTCTTTGATTCGACCAGTTGACTTAGTTTTTGATCCCGAACAGCCTATATTCCGATTTGTCTAAGATTTCATCAAGACAAACATTCTGATCTAATTTCGTGAAGATCCAATGAAAAATTAGCCCCTATTGCTTACACAAGTGTTTTTCTTTGATTTGACCGGATGATCTAATTTTTAATCCAAGATGACTCATAATCGAATTAGACCTAGATTCCATCAAGAAAGTTATTCTGATCAAATTCCCGAATATCAAGTGAAAAATGCAGCCACACACAGAGTTTTTCTTTGCTTTGACCGGGTGAGCTAGTTTTTGACCACAGACGACCCATATTCAAACTTGACTTAGATTTTAACAAGATAAACATTCTGGTAAAATGTCTTGAGCATCCAGTGAAAAATGCAGTCCTTTTGCATACACAAGGTTTATCTTTGATTTGACCTGGTGACCTAGTTTTTTAATTCCAGATAAGCAATATTCAAACTTGACCTAAATTTTATCAAGGTAATCATTCTTGATAAATTTCATGAAGATCAAGTAAAAAATGCAACGACGGACATCGAGCGATCACACTTATTTTTGCAGAGATCAACACAGTCCACATAAACACCTTCCCACCCGACCCCTAGGCATAAAAGAATGTAAGTGAGTGGATAGCGCATTATATAGAAGGGCCCCTATTCTAGAACCTTCACTGGTTCATAAGCGTGCCAAATGTGAAGCACCAGTACACAAATCTCAACGTGTAGGAGTAGGGAGGGGTCTCGTACCAACGTCCCCTGGTTTCATAGTCAGACAGTACTTCCATTGGATAACTGTGTCCGCCCTAAACTAAACTATTATGAATTATATCAAACAATGACATTTGAAACTACTTGCATTATAGAATTGTGCTTGCAACACTTGACTAAATAGCCAACGATCTATTGTTTTTCTCCATTTTATCCCCCACGAATTGTCTAAATAATTTTATAGATCAACAAAAAATAGGATTAATACGGTGCCCCTAAAGTGACATGTTACGCACTTTTTTTCCACTTAGGTAATGTGAGACTTTTTTTATTTCGTTTAAACGAAATGATTTCGTTTAAACGAAATAAAAAAAAAGTCTCACATTATATACTGTTGAAGTACAGGTGAAAAATTCAAAATATGTCGAATTTAAAATCGCGGTGTTTGACTTGCTGATATTCAAAATCCGCGAATATAACGAAAATAAAAACTCTGCTTATAAAAGCCCCTATGCAGTATTGAATCTGTATCAATAGTTATAAATGTGGTCCAAATTTCTATCCTGTACCTTCAAAAACAAGAAAGCAGGTCAGTAGGTCATGCTTAAGACTATTCATGATGAGTATTGACATCTGTATCAAAAATTATACTGGTGGTCCAAAATTCTTTGCCATTGCTACAAAAACAAATCAGTCTATGTAACACATGGGCCCACACGGACATGGCCTATATTGACTCCAGTGTCATGTTTTATACAATCTTGGTAGAGAACTACTAAATCAAGCCACATACCAAATATCGTTTACATATGGAACGCTGTT